>NC_053023.1:171180456-171410592 GCF_003073215.2 Triticum urartu
AATAATAACCATTTTATTATTGCCTCTAGGGCATATTTCCAACAGATGGGATCTAGGGCGCCCCCTCCTCCTTCCTTCCACCTATATATAGAGAGGTATAGAGAGGGAAGCCGCACCCTTGAGCACATTTCTACGCCATGGCCTCTCTTCTCCCTCGCATCCCTCTTCCTCTCCGTAGTGCTTAGCGAAGCTCTGCTGAGATTCCGCCACCACCACCGCCACCATGCCGTCGTTCTGCCGGAGGACTCGAGCTACTACTTCACCATCGCTCGCTGGATCGAGGAGGTGAAAGAGTCATCAAGCCGTACGTGTGTTGAACGCGGAGGTGTCGTCTGTTCGGCACTTGGATCAGGAGTTCACGGGACGGATCGTGATTGGATCGCGAAGATGTTCGACTACATCGATCGCGTTTCTTAACGCTTCCTCTTAGCGATCTACAAGGGTATGTAGATGCAATCTCTCCTATCATTGATGTTCATCCCCTAGATTGATCTTGGTGGGCGTAAGAAAATTTTTGTTTCCCATGCAACGTTCCCCAACAGTGATATCAGAGTTAGGTCTATGTGTAGATGACATCACAAGTAGAACACAAAGGAGTTTGTGGGCGTTGATATTCAGATTGCTTCCTTCCTTGGTCTTTTCTTGATTCAGCGGTATTGTGGGATGAAGCGGTTCGGACCAACTTTACATGTCCATGTACATGAGACCGGTTCCATCAACAGACATGTGACTTTGTTGCATAAAGATGGCTGGCGGGTGTCTGTCTCTCCCACCTTAGTTGAATCAGATTCGACAAAGGTGGTCCTTGTAGAAGGTTAAATAGCAACTTGCATATCACCTTGTGGCTTTGCGTAAGTAAGAATCATTCTTTCTAGATACCAATAGGAGCCACGTAAAACATGCAACAACAATTAGAGGACTTCTAACTTGTTTTTGCAGGGTATGTTGTGATATGATATGGCCAAAGACATGATGAGATATATTTGATGTATGAGATGATCATGTTTTGTAATAGTTTATCACGACTTGCATGTCGATGAATACGGCAATCTGCAGGAGCCATAGGGTTGCCTTTAATTGTTGTATGACATGCGTGTCAATCATTAAGTGCTATGTAATGCTTTACTTTATCGCTAAGTGGTAGCAATAGTAGTAGAAGCATGCTTGGCGTGACAACCCCGATGGCGGCACGATGATGGAGATCATGGTGTCATGCCGGTGACGATGGAGATCATGTCGGTGCTTTGGAAATGGAGATCAAAAGCACAAGTTGATGGCCATATCATGTCACTTATGATTTGCATGTGATGTTAATTCTTTTATGCATCTTATTTTGCTTAGGACGACGATAGCATTATAAGGTGATCCCTCACTAAAATTTCAAGATAAATTGTGTTCTCCCCAAGTGTGCACCATTGCGAAAGCTCGTCATTTCGAAGCACCACGTGATGATCGGGTGTGATAGACTCTACGTTCACATACAATGGGTGCAAGCCAGTTTTGCACATGCAGAACACTTGGGTTAAACTTGGCGAGCCTAACATGTACAGACATGGCCTCGGAACACAAGAGACCGAAAGGTCAAACACGAGTCATATAGTAGATATGATCAACATGGAGATGTTCACCATTGGAACCACCTCATCTCACGTGATGATCGGACTTGGTTTGGTGAATTTGGATCGTTTTACACTCGGACAACCGGAGGGTTGTTGATTTGAGTGGCAGTTATTAAGTAATATGATTAATTGAACTCATTATCATGAACAATAGTCTAAAGTTGCCTTTGCAAATTTATGTTGTAGATCAATGGCTCGCGCAGTAGCTCCCCTGAATTTCAATGCGTTCCTAGAGAAAGTTAAGCTGAAAGATGATGGAAGTAACTTTGTGGACTGGGCCCGTAATCTGAGGATTATCCTCACAGCTGCCCAAAAGGTTTATGTCCTAGATGCACCGCTTGGTGCGCCACCCCCTCTGGCGACTATGGACATTGTGAACGCCTGGCAATCGTGTGTTGATGACTACTCAATAGTTCAATGTGCCATGCTGTATAGCTTAGAGCCGAGACTTCAAAGGCGTTTTGAACGTAATGGAGCATATGAGATGTTCCAGGAGTTGATTTTATCTTGAGAAGAATGCCCGGATCAAGAGGTATGAGACCTCCGATAAGTTCTATGCTTGCAAGATGGAGGAGAACAGGTCTGTCAGTGAGCACATACTCAGAATGTCTGGGTACTACAACTGTCTGGTTGAGTTGGGAGTTGAGCTCCCGCCAGAGGCTGTCACTGACAGAGTTGTTCAATCGCTACCACCTAGCTACAAGAGCTTTGTGTTGAACTATAACATGCAAGGGATGAACAAGTCAGTCTCCGAGCTGTTCGCGATGCTGAAAGTCGCTGAGTCAGACATCCAGAAGGAGCATCAAGTGTTGATGGTGAATAAAACCACTAGTTTCAAGAAGAGTAAGGGAAATAAGGGAAACTTTAAGAAGGGTGGCAAAGCAGTTGATCCTCTCGTGAATAAACCCAAGGCTGGACCCAAGCCGGAAACTGAGTGCTTCTATTGCGAGGGAACTGGCCACCGGAAGCGGAACTGCCCCAAGTATCTGGCCGGCAAGAAGGGGGCCAACATCAACAAATGTATATGTGATATACATATTGATGTGTACCTTACCAACTCTCGTTGTAGTGCCTGGGTATTTGATACCGGTTCGGTTGCTCACATTTGCAACTTAAAGCAGGAACTACGAAATAGACGGAGGCTGGCGAAGGATGAAGTGATGATGCGCGTGGGAAATGGTTCCAAGGTTGATGTGGTCGCCGTTGGCACACTTGCTCTTCGATTACCATCGGGATTAGTGATGAATCTGGATAATTGTTATTAGGTGCCTGCGTTGAGCATGAACATTATATCTGGATCTTGTTTAATGCGAGACAATTACTCATTTAAATCAGAGAATAATGGTTGTTCTATTTATATGGGTAATATCTTTTATGGTCATGCACCCAATGTGAGGGGTTTATTCTTATTGAATCTCGATAGTGATGATACACATGTTCATAACGTTGATGCCAAAAGATGTAGAGTTGATAATGATAGTACCACTTTCTTGTGGCACTGCCGCTTAGGTCATATTGGTGTAAAGTGCATGAAGAAACTCCATGATGATGGACTTTTGGAGTCACTTGATTTTGAATCAGTTGACACATGCAAACCATGCCTCATGGGCAAGATGACCAAAACCCCGTTTTTTATAACAATGGAACGCGCAAGTGACTTGTTGGAAATCATACATACTGATGTGTGCGGTCCGATGAGTGTTGACGCGCATGATGGATATTGTTATTTTCTCACCTTCATCGATGACTTGAGTAGATATGGGTATGTTTACTTGATGAAGCATAAGTCTGAAACATTTGAAAAGTTCAAGCAATTTCAGAGTGAAGTTGAGAATCATAGTAACAAGAAGATCAAATTCCTACAATCTGATCGAGGGGGAGAGTATCTGAGTTATGAGTTTGGCAATCACTCAAGACAATGTGGAATCGTTTCACAATTGACGCCATGTTTTGAGTTACGAGGTTTGGCCTTCATTTAAAACAATGTGGAATAGTTTCACAACTCACGCCACCTGGAACACCACAGCGTAATGGTGTGTCCGAACGTCGCAATCGTACCTTATTGGATATGGTGTGTTCTATGATGTCTCTTGCCGATTTGCCACTATCATTTTGGGGTTATGCGTTAGAGACAGCTGCATTCACTTTAGATAGGGCACCATCTAAGTCCGTGGAGATGACACCATATGAACTGTGGTTTGGCAAGAAACCTAAGTTGTCGTTTCTTAAGGTTTGGGGCTACGATGCTTATGTCAAAAGGCTTCAGCCGGAAAAGCTCGAACCCAAAGCGGACAAATGCATCTTCATAGGCTACCCAAAAGAGATGGTTGGGTATACCTTCTATCTCACATCCGAAGGCAAAGTGTTTGTCGCTAAGAACGGGTCCTTTCTCGAGAAATAGTTTCTCTCGAAAGAATTGAGTGGGAGGAAGATAAAACATGATGAGGTTGTTGAACCTTTGCTTCAACCAGAGAGTAGCGCAACACAGAAAGATGTTTCTGTGGCACCTACGTCAGTTGAAGAGGAAGCTAATGATGATGATCATGAAGCTTCGGGTGAAGTTACTATCGAACCTCATAGGTCAACAAGGGTACATACAACTCCTGAGTGGTACGGTAACCCTGTCTTAGAGGTCATGTTGTTGGACAACAGTGAACCTACGAGCTATGGAGAAGCGATGGTGGGCCCGGATTCCGACAAATGGTTAGACGCCATGAAATCCGAGATGGGATCCATGTATGAAAACAAAGTGTGGACTTTGGAAGTATTACCTGAAGGGTGAAAGGCCATTCAGAATAAATGGATCTTCAAGAAGAAGACAGACGCGGACATTAATGTCACCGCCTATAAAGCTCGACTTGTGGCAAATAGGTTTTCACAAGTTCAAGGAGTTGACTACGATGAGACTTTCTCACCCGTAGTGATGCTTAAGTCCGTCAGAATCATGTTAGCAATAACTGCATTTTTTGATTATGAAATCTGACAGATGGATGTCAAAACAATGTTCCTTAACAGTTTCCTTAAGGAAGAGTTGTATATGATGCAAGCCGAAGGTTTTGTTGATCCAGAGAATGCTGACAAAGTGTGCAAACTCCAGCGATCCATTTATGGACTGGTGCAAGCATCTCGGAGTTGGAATGTTCACTTCGATGAGGTGATCAAAGCGTTTGGGTTTATACAAGTTTTTGGAGAATCTTGTATTTACAAGAAAGTGAGTGGGATATCTATAGCGTTTCTAATATTATATGTGGATGACACATTGCTGATTGGAAATAATATAGAACTTTTGGAGAACATGAAGGAATATTTGAACAAGAGTTTTTCAATGAAGGACCTAGGAGAAGCTGCTTTCATAGTAGGCATCAAGATCTATAGAGATAGATCGAGGCGCTTAATAGGACTTTCACAAAGCACATACCTTGATAAGATTCTGGAGAAGTTCAAAATGGATCAGTCCAAGAAGGGGTTTTTGCCTGTTTTGCAAGGTGCGAAGTTGAGTCAGATTCAATGCCCAGCGACTACAGAGGATAGAGAAAAGATGAGTGTCATCCCCTATGCTTCTGCCATAGGCTCTATCATGTATGCGATGTTGTGCACAAGACCGGATGTCAGACTTGCCATAAGTATGGCCGAAAGGTTTCAAAGTAATCCAGGAATAGATCATTGGACAACGGTGAAGAATATCCTTAAGTACCTGAAAAGGACTAAGGAAATGTTTCTCGTTTATGGAGGTGATCAAGAGCTCGTGGTAAAGGGTTACGTCGATGCAAGCTTTGACACTGATCCAGATGACTCTAAGTCTCAAACCGGATACATATATATTCTAAATGGGGGAGCGGTAAGCTGGTGCAGTTCCAAGCAAAGCGTGGTAGATGATTCTACATGCGAAGCAGAGTACATATCTGCCTCAGAGGCAGCGGAGGAAGGTGTCTGGATGAAGCAGTTCATGACATATCTTGGAGTTGTACTTAGTGTACTGAACCCAATGACTCTGTTCTGTGACAACACTGGTGCCATTGCTCTAGCCAAGGAACCAAGGTTTCACAAGAGGACTAGACACATAAAGCGACGCTTCAACTCCATTCGTGATGCAGTCAAAGAGGAGGACATAAACATTTGCAAAGTACATACGGATTTGAATGTTGCATATCCACTGACTAAACCTCTTCCATGGGCAAAACATGATCAACACCAGAACCCTATGGGTGTTAGATTCATTACCATGTAATACTAGATTATTGACTCTAGTGCAAGTGCGAGACTGTTGGAAATATGCCCTATAGGCAATAATAAAGTCATTATTATTATATTTCCTTGTTCATGATAATCGTTTATTATCCATGGTATAATTGTATTGATCGGAAACTCAAATGCATGTGTGGATACATAGACAACAACATGTCCCTAGTAAGCCTTTACCGGACTAGCTCGTTGATCAAAGATGGCTATGGTTTCCTGGCCATGGACATGAGTTGTCATTTGATAATGGGATCACATCATTAGGAGAATGATGTGATGGACAAGACCCAAACTATAAGTGTAACATATGATCGTATCAAGTTTATTGCTATCGTTTTCTGCATGTCAAGTATATGTTCCTATAACCATGAGATCATGCAACTCACTGACACCGGAGGAGTGCCTTTTGTGTACTAAACGTCGCAACATAACTGGGTGACTATAAAGGTGCTCTACAGGTATCTCCGAGGGTGTCTGTTGAGTTGGCATGGACCAAGACTGGGATTTGTCACTCTGTATGATGGATAGGTATCTCAGGGCCCACTCGGTAATACAACATCACAACAGGCTTGCAAGCAATGTGACTAATGAGTTAGTCACATGATCTTGTATTACGAAACGAGTAAAGAGACTTGCCGGTAACGAGATTGAACTAGGTATGGAGATACCGATGATTGAATCTTGAGCAAGTAACATACCGATGGACAAAGGGAACTGCATACGGGATTAGCTGAATCCTCGACATCGAGGTTCAACCGATAAGATCTCCGTAGAATATGTGGGAACCAATATGGACATACAGGTCCCTCTATTGATTATTGACCGTAGAGGTGTCTCGATCATGTCTGCATAGTTCTCGAATCCGTAGGGTCTACACACTTAACGTTTGGTGACGATATAAGTATAGTTGAGTCATTATGGTGGTTACCAAAGGTTGTTCGGAGTCCCAGATGAGACCCCGGATGTGACGAGGAACTCCGGGATGATCTGGAGGTGAAGATTGGTATATTGGACGAAGGGTATTGGAGTCCAAAATTGTTCCAGAGGTACCGGGTGATGACCAGCATGCCCGAAAGGGGTTTCAGGGGGCCCCGACAAGTCATGGGCGGCCTCATGGGCCAAGGGGAGGGGGAAAACCAGCCCACTAAGGGGTTGTGCGCCCCCTCACCCATCTCATGTAACTAGGAGAGGTGCGGCGCCCCATCTAGGGTTCCCCCCACCTGGCTTGGGGGGCAAGACACCCTAGGGTTTCCTAGGGGGCGCCCCCATCTGCCTTGTGGCCGCCGCCCCCTTAGATGGGATATAGGAAGCCCCTCCTCCTCCCTTCCCCCTATATATAGAGAGGTAGAGAGAGGGCAGCCGCACCCTTGAGCACATCTCTACGCCACGGCACTGCCTCTCCTCTCCCTCGCATCCCTCTTCCTCTCCGTAATGCTTAGCGAAGCTCTGCTGAGATTCCGCCACCGCCACCGTCACCACGCCGTCGTGCTACCGGAGGACTCGGGCTACTACTTCACCATCGCTCGCCGGATCGAGGAGGTGAAGGCGTCATCAAGCCGTATGTGTGTTGAACGCGGAGGTGCCGTCTGTTCGATACTTGGATCGGGAGTTCGCGGGACAGATCGTGATTGGATCGCGAAGACGTTCGACTACATCAACCACGTTTCTTAACGCTTCCGCTTAGCGATCTACAAGGGTATGTAGATGCAATATCATATCGTAGATGTTCATCTCCTAGATTGATCTTGATGGACGTAGGAATTTTTTTGTTTCCCATGTAACGTTTCCCAACACATGGATAACCCAATGGATACCCAAAAATTTAATAAATCAAAATTATTCCTATGACATGTGGGGTAAGCATCTAACTCCTATGGCCCGACCCTAAATCTTGTATTCCCTAAACCAGCCATAGGTCATAGGTCCGCAATCGCCTGCTCAACATTCCTCTGACATCCTATGTGACGTCTTGAAATGATGAAATCTCGATTCATCACCATCGGACTCTTCTGAACTATTTGATCCAACGACCCCCAATTCCAACTGCTCATTCCCACTACGCCGGGCTTCCACCAACCGTTGCTCATACTCCCTTGATGCCTTTAAGAAGCCACCCATCGGAGGAGGCTATGTTCGTTGCTCATACTCCCTTGAATTTTAGACTCATTTTTATATTTTTTTTCAAAATTTAAATGCTATATATGGCACCCAACGGATACCCATTAGGTACCCAATGGGTATAGGCATGGATATCAATTTATGCCCATGAATATTGAAATGGATAGTATAGAAAATTTCATGGGTATGAGTTTGGGCAGAAGGAGTTTGTACCTGCACATGCCCTATCCATTGCCATCCCTAAAAAAGGTGAAAGCGAGAAATATTCACGCCCCTCGAGGTCTGCCTCCGGGTACTAGCAAAATTTCGGCCGAGGCCCAAAGCGTCTTTCAGCCGACCGCTCTGCTTTTCCCAGCTGCACCGCAAAACACCTCAAAGAAAAAAAAAAAGCTGCACCGCAAAAATGGGCAGAAAAGAAAGGAGAAAGCCCCGAGACGCGCACGGTAGCCCTCCGGTCGCTGCCGGTGGGTGACTGACTGCCCCGCCCCCATAACGGCACTCCGCTCCACCCCTCTTGTCTCTTTCTCTCGTCTCCCCTGCCGCGCCGCCCAGTCGCTCGCTCAGCAAACTCCAAGAGGCCTTCGATTTCGAGCGAGCGCCCGAGGAGACTCGGCGGCCATGGGGAGGCCGGCGATGGAGAGCAGCAGCGAGGAGGAGCTGGAGGACGACTTCCCCGGCCACGAGTGGATCACCCCGCAGTCCTCCATCCGCGCCGCCTATCAGTCCCAGACCGAGAAGGTGGCCTCCCTCTCCTCCCCTCCTGAACCCCCCTTCCTAGATTTCTTCCCGTGTCGCCGCCCTCTTCCCCTAACACTTCTCCGTCCACGCATTGCCGGCATCTTTTCTTGGCTACCTCTTGCTTCTGCCGACGCCGCTACCTGGTCCTGCCTGCTCGCGCTTTTAAGCTAGGTTGCGATTTTGGATCTAGAGCGGGCATGCCCGTGGCGGCGCGTTGCAGGGGGGCAGTCGCTTAGGGAAAATTACCTATGCAGCATTTAGTTACCGAGCCCTTTGGCTCTGGGGGATTGATAACTAAAAATCTGATCTTCGAATCTTGATTAGTCAATATGTGCTGTTCTGTGGCACAGTCTGTTCGACTGGGCCCCATTACAACACAATTACAAGTACAACGTAAGCTAGCTTGACCTTATTGCGATGGAATTGAATGAGACGGTTGATCTGCCTGCATCTGTCTGTTGAGGCCGGTGGGGACTCTGGTCTCTGGTGGTTGCCCGAACCATCTCATCAGTGTGCTGACTGTACTCAGTGAGTAACGCCGTTGTGTTCAACAGGGTATCAGGAAAACTTGCTCTGAGCTACTGGAGCTGAAGGATGCCATCGAAAACCTGTGCGGGAATATGCAGTCGAAGTACCATGCTTTCCTCAGGTAACACTGCGAGTTTCGTTCCGTTCTGGATTAGAAAAATGTCTCTGTGGCTGACTGATGCCCTCTATATTGTTGTTTATAGTTTCTTCTGTTCTGAGGCTTATCTTGTTGGCCATTGGCTCTACACGGGTTGATGGTCTAGTAGTTGTACCTGCCTAGATTAGGACTTGCAACTAAGCCTGTTTGGTCACCTCATTGACAAAAGGCTAAACTCTTGCAGCTGGTCCTCACACACTTGACACTTCCACTGAGGTCATGCATAGCTGTTAAGAAAATATGTATTCCTTAGAAACTAGAAAAGTATCTGGTTGTGTGTGCTGTTGCGGTGACTTTGATATTTATAAAAGAACGGCCACTGCGAGTACACAAGCACGATATATTCTTTCCAGTGCAGATTATGTTGAATGTTGGGTAACTTGAAACAACTTGACTGTGAATGGATGATAACCGAACTTTTGTCTAGGTGCATCAATACTCTAGCTGATACATCATTCAGCTTCATTCAGTCAGTAGAAATTTGACTATGAACCATCTACTGTCTCGTGTTTCTATTCTGCATGATTCCTTGCATTTATTGCCAACCATTATTTATTTATTTATTTATGCAGAATATCCGAGGAGGTTGTCGAGGCAGAGCAAGAGTTAATTGAGCTGCAGAAGCATGTGTCTGCCCAGGGGATGCTTGTGCAAGATCTGATGAGTGGTGTGTGCCGGGAACTTGACATGTGGCAAAAATATAGTAAGGAGGAACATGTGGTGGAGAAGGATTTTCAAAGTGAACTTAATGAAATTTTATCTGTTGATACTCAAGACCCCAAGGTTATTTTTCTGGACGAAATAGACATTTTGCTTGCAGAGCACAAACTAGAAAAGGCACTGCTTGCCCTGGATACTGAAGAGAAGAAATATATGACTACAGATGGTTCAGGCAAAGAATCAGATGCAGAGATTTCTGCCTATAAGACAGCACTGTTTAAAAGGAAATCAATTCTTGAGGATCAGCTTGTTAGGTATTCAGAACAGCCATCTTTATCTATTACTGAACTAAGAAAATCTCTGTCTGGTTTAATTAAGATTGGTAAAGGTTCTGTAGCCCATCAAGTACTTCTAAAAACCTACGGTTCACATCTTCACAGAGATGTTGAGGCATTTCTTCCCACCTGTTCAGTCTACACAGAAACTTACTCTGCAACCTTGTCACAACTTGTTTTCTCAGCTATCTCAAAGGTGTTGAAAGAATCTAGTACGCTATTTGGAGATAGCCCCACGAATATGAACCGGATTATCCAATGGGCTGAATATGAAATAGAAGCTTTTGCACGTTTGGTTAAAGAAAATTCTCCTTTGCCTGAGAGTGTTTCTGCACTTCGTTCTGTTTGCATATGCATACAAACTACTCTCGCTCACTGCTCTTGTTTAGAAGCACATGGGTTGAAATTCTCAAAGTTACTTATGTTACTATTGCGACCTCATATTGAAGAAGTGCTTGAACTGAATTTTAGAAGGGTGAGAAGAAAGATTATTGATTCGGCAAGGAATGACGATATTCTGCGCCTTGGACCTCAAGAAGGATCACCGACATCTGATTCAGTTGCACCTAAGATGATGCTTACAAGCAGTGGAAAGAAGTTTATGTCAGTTATCAATGTGAGTTCTCGCTTTATTGATTATAGTTTGTTGATATTTTTATTCTGGATATACCATATTCTCATCGGGTGTTACTATATATATGGGTTCAGTTCCATGTAACGTTGGATTACACGATTTGGTTTTTAGTATTTGAGTAGCCCTGTCTGTAACTTTTACATCTATTACATCCAATCTATTCCATCTGTAGTGAACAACTTGCACCATACCTCCAGGTACTTCTATCAGTCATTAAGTTTCTAACATCCCATGAAATACTCGTTTAACCTTGCCTCATGCGGCTGATCTCACTGGTGGTCACACCTATTTCATGATGGTAGTCAGCACATTCTCAACAGATGCTAGTCAATTTACACGAGCAACCAAGCAACAACTGTAATAACTCCCTGAGTACACCTATGTAGAGTTGTTAAGCGCAATGTAATTGCATGACTTAGTGCAGAGGAATGAGGTTAGTTTAGACAGCAAACCTCTATTAGTGACAAGTCCTGCCCACGACCATTAACACGTCTCCCTATACAGCTACTCACGTAGGCCTAGTCATACAGATCTAGCAGGTTTTGTAGCTCAGGTTGTTTGCTCCGCACGCCTCTATACATGCCATATATATACCACCAATCAATGGGAATATTGTGTGGCAAAGTACTCTCTTGAGTCTTACATGGTACTATCAGTTACCGGCTTACCGCTTTCTAAAAATCCTCTGATCCTCGCTTCCGCAACCCCAGTACCATGGCTGACGACAACTCCTCTGTCTCCTCTTGCCACAACACCAATCCTTTCGCCGCCGCCTCTCCTACTGCTTCCTCCATCCATGCAGTGGCTGACCTAGAACCTCAACAGTCAAAACTAGGGATGCTACGGTTCAAAACTTGTGAAAAATTATACTAATATATAGTATAATTTAGTCGAAACATCATCATAATTTCAACAAATAGTCTTAAAATAGAATGATCTTATATTTCTTTACAGAGGGAGTACATAGTAAAATTTATTTTGCAATTTTGGAGGGGGTGCCATTGGCATCCCACTAGATCCGCCACTGCATGACTGCGTCCACGCCGTTCCTGTCCGGCAGCATGCCCCGTCTGTCCTTGACCTTCATGAGTCAAACTACACCATATGGTGTTACCTGTTCATGACCGTCTTCCGTGCGTACAACCTCATCGAGCACATCGACGGCTCCATTGACACCCGCCTCCACCTCGACGATGCGGATTGGACTGCCATCGACTCATGCATCGTGAAGTGGGTCTACACGACCATCTCGCCGGAGATACTCGCAATCGTCGTGAAGCCCGACAAGACAGCTCACTTGGTCTAGCTCGCCATACATAATCTCTCCACCGGCAATCGCGCGCACCGCACCTTCTATGCCCTTCACGAGTTCTACAACTTGTATCAAGGTGACCTCATCACTGTGTATTGCAGCCGCCTCAAGCAGCTTGCCGACATGCTTCACGATATCGGCTACCTGATCAGTGACGAGGGGCTTGTCTTCAACGTGTTTGCAGCCTCAAGTCTGACTACAGCCAGTTGGTGACCAGCATGTCGCCCCACGACCTATCCTCCTTCCTCAACCGCCCCTCCTTCCTCGAGCAGGAGGAGGGGCGCATCTGGCACACGCTGGCCCTGGAGTCCGGCACGATGCTCCTAGTGCGCTCTCAGAATGGCCAGTGCGCATCGGGCAACCAGGCAGTTTCCCAGGGCGGCTCCTCCTCCAACTCTGGGCAGGGCCGTAACAACAGCGGTGGCTCTCGGCGACATCATGGTACTGCATGTGCCCACTGATCAGCAGTTTGCAGATGTTATGACAAAAGGCCTACCCACTTCTTCTTTTCGACAGTTTCGGTCCAGCCTCTGCATCGTCTCCAGCAACGACGCTGAATCTGTGGCGGGGTGTTAGCGACTAAGTCCTGCCCACGACCGTTAGCACGTCTCCCTGCACATCTCCTCACGCCTAGTTATACGGATCTAGCCGGTTTTGTAGCTCAGGTTTATCTCTGCACGCCTCTGTACATGCCATATATGCACCACCAATCACTGGAAAATTGCGTGGCAAATTACTCTCTTGAGTCTTACAACCTCGATTTCCTTTTTTCTCCAACTGGCTCGGAGATTGCATTTGCCCTTAGCTGGTAAACTCCTTTGAATCCCTCATTTAGAATCTCTCTATTGGTATTGGCATTGGCTAAGCTCCTATTTTGAATATTGGATTGAATATTTTGCCGGAATAATCTAAAAGTGCAATATTTTGAAGTTAATTTCTTTCCTACTATATTCTGTGCTTGACTGGATATCTGATCATTTGAAGCAGCTGACATCTGCATGTGCTTCTTACAGGATCTTTTGGATCATGTTACCCCAATGACCACAGTTCACTTTGGTGGAACAATTTTGAGCAATTTTCTCCAGCTATTTGATAGATATGTCGAAACACTTATCAAAGTGTTGCCTGGACCTTCTGAAGATGATAATGTAGTGGAGTCACAAGAGCCTGTAGAATTAAAAGCTGAAAGTGATGCGCAGCAGCTTGCACTAATTGGAACTGCATATACCGTAGCAGATGAATTATTGCCAGCAGCTGTATCTAAGTTTTTTGATATGCAAACCAAGAAGAAAGAAACTAGTGGAACGAGTGAAGGCCTTGGTCCTGGGTCTGTATACTCCACAGAATACAAAGAGTGGAAACGTCATCTACAACATTCATTGGACAAACTGAGGGATCACTTCTGCCGACAATATGTCTTATCATTTATTTACTTGGAAGGGAAGTCACGATTGGATGCTAGAATGTACTTGGAGGGGAACAGGGATGATCTTTTTTGGGATTCTGATCCCTTACCTTCACTACCTTTCCAGGTGATTCTGTTTTAGTGATGTGATTCACATCTCGTCTTGAAATGTAAATTTTACCGTGTTGCTCACACTAGTGTCATATATCCATACTACAGAAATACACATAATATTACTTGGGGCCACCAATGAAATGTAGCTGCTTTAGAAAGTTCTATGTTTTGTGTTTATCACCTTTATTGATGGCCATATTATCAAGACTTTGTTTACTGGAGCTAGTTTGGGACAGTGATCTTTCTTTCCACAATCTTCTTTGTTTCAGTAAATTTTGTGTAGTCCAAGGGACATAGTTCTAGGTGGTAAAGGCAATGTGTAAATAAATATTGCGCTCATTCTAATCAGACCTTTCACAAAACATACCTGTCTCACCTGAGCATTTTCTTTCAGGCGTTGTTTGGAAGGTTGCAGCAGCTAGCTAGTGTTGCTGGTGATGTTCTACTAGGCAAAGAGAAGATACAGAAGGTTTTGCTTTCAAGGCTAACTGAAACGGTTGTCATGTGGCTCTCCAATGAACAAGAATTCTGGGATGTCTTTGAGAACGAGTCCATCCAGCTCCAGCCTTCTGGACTTCAGCAGGTACCCCATATCAAATTTCGTGCGTGTTTTTTGACGAATGGAGCATCCCGCTCCCATTTTCATACCAAATTTCCTGTTACTTTGATGCACATGTTAAAGGTGCCAATCTTTTGCTCCTTTCAGCTTATTCTTGATATGCACTTCCTCGTTGAGATTGCCATATGCGGACGGTACCCGCACAGACCAGTTCAGCAGCTTGTGTCAGTAATTATTACTAGAGCAATTGCAGCTTTCTCTGCAAGGGAGGTTGACCCACAAAGGTCTGTAATCAAAATCTTTTCCATTGCTTCAGTCTATCCGTTGCGTGTTTGTCTACGGCTGAACATCATCATGTTCCCTCCTCTGAAATTTTCAGCGCTCTTCCGGAGGATGAATGGTTTCTTGACACTGCCAAGACTGCAATCAACAAGCTCATGCTAGGGACTTCTGGATCTGAGTCCGACCTCGAAGCGCCTATCGCTCCGCATGATGACGGGATATCAGAAGATTCAGATAGCATTTCATGTCTGTCGAGCATAGGGTCTGAAGATTCATTTGCTTCTGCAAACAATGATGACCTAGAAAACCCTGTTTACTTCACCGACCCTGACTCGTAGAGAGTTGGCCCTGTCTTGTAGATGCGAGTATAAATATTTCAAGCTCGGTTATCCTGTATACTTGTCGGAGATGTCATCAGTAATTATTAGTATTATTATTATGGTAGCTGTCAAGTTTATTTGTTTCTCCTGAAATTGTTGCTTTTCCTAAGCAGGGCATGATAATTCTTTATTAGGCAAATACAAGGTGCATAAGCAAGAATATAAGTTGTAGCTGGTATTGATCATCACACAGTTCTCTAGGCACAACCGGGCTCTCCCTTACAACTCCACACTAAAACACATGGATGTATAAGCAAACACTACAATTAACTGCAGCAAACGATTTCATACACTTCTGCTCTCTGTGTCCTTAGAAGCACATGTCGAGGAGGCAACAGCAGCAGATGGCTGCACAGCTGAAAAACAACACAGAATCACAGATGATGGATATCTCAGTTCTAGTGTTTTTGCAGGTTTCAGAGATTACTATAATGCACATGAATAAATGGCTTGTAGAAAAAAAAACAGGCCACAGCTTGAGTAGTGAGTCGGATGCTATGTATAATTTTTTTTAGGGAATTCAGAGATCTTTATTCAACAAGGAAGGGGGGGGGGGGGGGGGGGGGGTTGAACCAACTTCCGATTACCATGAAACGCGGAATGTGTGGACGTTTCATCGCTTATTGGGAAGGTTATTTTTAAGCATTGTGGTCGTTCTTTGAACCAAGCAGCTCATGTGCTAACTAATCATAGTTATTGTAATAAGATTAGAACAAGTTGGGTTAACGAGCCTCCAGCTTGTATTATTCCTAAACTTTTGGATGATGTAGTTTAAGTTGCAATAAAGCTAGCCACGATGGTCTTTCTTAAAATAAACTTCCGATTACCATCAGCGCACAAGCTTGTTTCGCGCAAAGATAGGCCGGTTGATTGGTGACTGTAAACACGTCGAATTATGAAAGAGGAAAACGATGAGGCTATCTCTCCAACTTCTAAAAAGATCGGTGTCACAACTAACAGGGAGCTGCGGCGAGAATTCCATTGATTGATCAACTCCTGACAATCTGCTTCCACTAGACAGGGATTATACACTACTGCCAGAAACGCTCTTATATTATGGGACGGAGGAAGTACAACATAAAGTTAGCAAATTTGCTCTTTTTTTTTCAGGCACGTACACCGCTATTTTTGCACAAACATTTGCAGGTGTGCATGTCATATATAGCATATGAGCACCCGTGATTTATCTCAGAACTGCACAACTGCTTGGCATATATAATCAGGTGAGGTGAGGCGGGTGAAATGGTGAGTTGAGACGTGAAAGCTTACCATCCTTCCAAGAAGGCCTTGTCACCGCGGCTCCGTGTCTGCGCTGGCTGCGGGGCACCCATGCCCGCGTCGTAGTTGGTCGGGTAGCCCGGCGGCGGCGGTGGCGCAGTCGGCGCGTAGTACGCCGCCGGAGGCGCCGCCACCACGTAGTTGGCCTGCGGCAGTGGGTACGCTGCTCGCCGCCACGCCAGCAAGAAGAAGAAGAGAAAAAAAAGGCCGAACCATCAGTTCTTGCAAAGGTACTAAGCAGCGAGCACGCGCGCAGGAGCCATTTTGGAGTCCTGTGGAGTTACCGGTGACCGGAGCCTGCTGCTGCTGGTTGAAGTAGCTCATGCTCGGCCGGACGCAGCAAGGCTCGGCTCAGCCGCTCGAGTGTTGCTGGGAACTGGAGGGACCTGAAGAGTGGTCTGAGAGGCAAACGCAGGCTATATATGTAGAGGATACGTGCGGGTGAAGCACACCGGGACGTTCGACTCGAGGTTGCACGAGCCATTGAGCGTAGCTAGGAGGGCCGGCTGGTCGTTTGGGTTGCGAACAAAATCCGGCGGAGTGCCGCATGCAGCGTGGAGAAATAATCGGATTCAGACAGGATCTCGGCCGGCAGGGGCTCGACTGAATTTGTGCAAAGGTCTACCGAGAAAGGAATTGGGTCTGGGCCAGGGGTGGCAAGACAACGAGACGGCCCAAATCCATGTGTTTGGAAAGGGCCGATGCAGTCATTTTCTGTGAGGCCTTCAGGGCCCATTTCAGTAGTACTACTAAGCGATAGTACCTCACCCCCCCCCCCCCCCCCCCAAAAAAACCTAGGCGATAGTACCCCTAAAAAAACTACTAAGCAATAGTTAATTCTCAAAAAAAAACTAAGTGATAGTTCATTTCTCAAAAGAAAAAGAACGAAAAAAACTAAGCGGTAGTTCTAAAACACAAACTGGCGGTAATTCTAAAAAAATAAAAGAGTAGTGGATTAACGATCTGTTCAGGTTGTTGGGACTCGGCTCACCAAGATCGTACTCGCTAGGGTTCAGGTTATATACTTGTAAGCTTAACGAGCGAAAAGCACTACTTGACTCAGTTCGTTTAAAGCCGCACTCATGAACGCTTGTTTTAACACAAAGAAGGGTCTGCATCTATTATAGAAGTTTACTAGAAGTACAAAGCACTTCAATATAATAAAAAAATACATTGTAATTCATGGATCATTGAACGACCACTACCGTCACCAGAACGGACCGAAGATGTGTCGGATCCGGCCTAACCTTTAAGGACCAACGCCCCCCTGAAGCCGTATCATCGCCATTGAGCCCTTGAATCGATCTGAAGCGCCTAACACCAAATGTCATTGTTGCAGACGCAAGGCGAAAAACACTAACCTCACCGCCCCAAGAAGACAGTAGGAATCTATATACAAACTCTATTGAATCTATCCGAATGGACAAAATAAAGGAGGATCAGAGCCCAGAAGACCAACTCAAGGTGAGAAGCCACCATCCGCGTGAAGGCCGCCCCTGCGAGGAAAAAACCCTGAACTATTAGCCCGAGCCAAGGTACTGATCTATCCCTTGCGGCCACTAGCCAACGGAGCGCCGGGTAGAGAGGAGGCTGGGCGGCCGGTCCAAAAGGGATTAGATCGTCACCTTGTTGTTAGCGCTAGAGCAGAGGTAAAGATGATTTGACTGATGAAGCTAGAACCTAACGAAGACTTGTTGACATGCATTACTCTCTTTTGCTTCAACTATGAAGTGTTGCGGCCTACGGGCACAAAGTGTGGTTGTGATTTTTATAAAGCAACACAATGACCATGGAAGGAGGTGCCCTAGTTTCTACCTTCTATGCCTTCTATGGGCTAGGTTGGATTGATTCGCTACTGCAGATATGGTTACCAATGGTTGGCATAAAGTGTCTACCAACAAATTGGTAGGCAGGGTGCCCGTCACTGGTAATTCAGTGGCGTGCATGTAATTGAGCCCATCACTGGTAAGGTCTTAGCAATGACATGCACGTGTGCAAACCCACCACTAGTATAAAATAATAATAGCGACAAGCTTTTTCTCTGCTTGCTATTAATAACATTTTCATTACTATTTAAGAAAGAAAATATGAGCGGTGGTCTAGGTCATGTGCGTTAGATCGGTGCATATCCATGTCGTGTCACCACGATTGTGGCGAGCAGAGGAGGCGCCGAAGCGGGCGGCCACACGCACACACCCGTCGGTGGCAAGCAGAGGAGGCACCAGTTGAGCACCCAACCGATGGTGTCGGACAAGCACCTTACTGTCCGATCCCCGCTCGATGAGCTCTGAGGCACTCGAGAAGTGGCTACACGAACATGACCGATGCTGGCGAGCAGACGAGGCTCGAAACGGCCACCACACGTGCACGTCGGTCGAAGGCCTTGGCAAGGCACGAATGTCACCTCTTGGTCGCGCTACACGCTAGGGATGAAAATGCAAACAAAAGAGGAAATACGAAAGCAAGAAAAAATTACTCAAAAACAAAAACAAAAACAAAACTTTCCATTATGTGAATATGGAAATATTTTTTAGTAGGGGCCAATGGTTTCTTTATGGCCTAGTCATCAAACAACACACAATGACATAGTGAGCAGAATGGTTCATGTAAGGCCCAGCTTGTACTATCATGCACATACTCAACCTGTCTATAAGTAATTGTCCAATACTACTATAATATTATACTAAGTCAGTAACTTAATCATATAGCCATGTTAACCATTGATTAAGTTTGTTGATTTGTTACACACAAAAAAAGTTTGTTGATCTGTTTGTGTTTCTCTCTATGGTTAAAGCGTTTTTAAGTTTCGTTCAACACCGGCTTTTGTTGTCGTGTCTGCTTCATATTCGCTATGTGTTCGTTTTCAGTAGTATCTTTTTCATTATTCATTTCTGAGGTTTTTGATTCATTTATGCTTTCGCTCAAAATATATAAAAACAAATGTCGTCAAAGCGATTCCGTCTGTTTTCGCTCTGTTTTCATCCCTACTCGCACGCCCACAATCTCGTTCCCTCTCCCTTGACGCTACATGCATGGGGGCTCCTCTAACTAGCGGTGGCCCCTCCCCATGACGCGACACGCCCCCACGACGCTTGCTCCTCGGTGACATGCAAAAGAAACAGGAAAGGAGAAAGAGAAAACGAAGGCAACGCAGGCGTTGGTGGAGAAGGAGGAGACGAGAAGAGAAGAAAAGAGGGCAGGAGCGTTGGTGATCCGTAGGAGGGTGGGATGGACCAATCAAAACGGATCAATTCGACCATGCGGGGTCGCCCAACTACTAGTGGCGGGTACTTTCCAGGGTCCGCCTCTACTATTTTTATTTGCCAACTTTTGCTATTAGTCAGTAAAAATTTCTCTATCCTCCGCCTTCGTGAAAATTCCAATTATATGTACCATGCGTAAGCACTTCAAAGCATATTAATCTTAAGTTGTCCAAAAAATTCTACATGTAACATGCTACATTATAATTATAAATGTCAAATTTATGTTTTTTTCTAAATAAATTTGCTATTATTTAGGCATTAAAATGGATTTCTAGGTATTTAATGTGTATAATTAAAATTTGAACTACGAATACATGAAAAAATGCTCAAGAATTGATTGAAAAAACACATTTAAGTTCTTGAGGGTCATATCCAAAAAAAATTCCAAACATTCGAGAGGGAAGCTAACAACTACTTGGATTTTTTGGTTTTTGAATTTTGAAAATTATAAATGAAGTGAGAACAAGATGGAACTTGACATGGTTTCATGATATGGTCTATAGAGGTTGTGATTAAAATTTGAAAAGTTTCACAAAAGTTGTGATATACACCGCTTACAAACCGAAACATCTCCAATCAAGGATCGTGGTTTTCAAAGAGAAAGCGTGTAGTTTGAAGGCGAAGTCATAGTTGCTTTATCATTTGACCTTCAAACGTTTTTTGCATTCAACATACACCACAACTCATCCATGTCAATAGTTGGCATTATTCCTAGTATAAGGCAATGAATGAATTTCTAAGTATATTTCTTCTTTGTGGATGCTTAAGTTTCTAAGCGACATACATCACAAATTTTCCATACAACACCCTCTAGAGGTCCTATCAAGATATCGTGTGAAGTTTCATGATTTTCATACTTGATTTATGTACATTTTTAAATTCAAAAATGACATACATCCATCAAATACCTAGAAATCAAATTTATTGTCCTAAGAATAAAATAAAAACCCTAAAAGGTGTCAAACTATTACATGAAACTTCCAATAATGTGCTTTTAACATATAAATATTTCGGACCATAACCTTAAATACAAAACACTAAACCTTGTACTTCAAATGGCAGGCCCTAGAAAAAGCCCGTCACTCGTACTTCAAATACCAGTAGCGGGCGCGATAAAAAGCCTGCTAATGGTATTTTTGCCAACAGGTAATCTGGGTCGATATTACCACCCGTAAGTGGCTAGAATGCATGTCCGCCACTCCTAAGGGTGTGTTTGGTAGCTGTTCCCACCCTAGCATAGTTGTTCCCATTTGAGACATACTTAGTCTAGACATGCTCAGTACATGCAACTGCAGTTGTTTGGTAGCAATGTATGTACTGATGCATGCTGAGCTGAGACTATGTTTGGTAGGCTGCATCAGACGAGACATGTTGCATTGAGACTGTGTTTGTAGCATGTATATGAGGTATGCTGCATGAACGATTTTTTTGTTGGGGAACGTTGCAGAAAACAAAAATTTTCCTATGGTTTCACTAAGATCCATATATGAGTTCATCTAGCAACGAGTGATCGGATTGCATCTACATACCTTGTAGATCACGCGCGGAAGCGTTCAAAGAACGGGGATGAGGAAGGCGTACTTGACGTGATCCAAATCACCGGAGATCCTAGCGCCGAACGGACGGCACCTCCGCGTTCAACACACGTACGGTCAGCGTAACGTCTCCTTCTTCTTGATCCAGCAAGGGGGAAGGAGAGGTTGAGGGAGATGGCTCCAGCAGCAGCACGACGGTGTGGTGGTGATGGAGCTGCAGTACTCCGGCAGGGCTTCGCTAAGCACTATGGAGGAGGATGATGTGTTGGAGAGGGAGAGGGAGGCACCAAAGGCGTGGATTGAGAGGCCCTCCTTCCCCCACTATATATAGGGAGCCTAGGGGGGGGGGGCGCCGGCCCTAGGAGATCCAATCTCCTAGGGGGGCGGCGGCCAAGGGAGGAGTCCCTCCTCCCCAAGGCACCTCGGAGGTGCCTTCCCCTTTTGGGACTCTTCCCTTCCTTAACCCTAGGCGCATGGGCCTCTTGGGGCTGGTGCCCTTGGCCCATATAGGCCAAGGCGCACCCCCTACAACCCATGTGGCCCTCCGGGGCAGGTGGCCCCACCCGGTGGACCCCCGGGACCCTTCCGGTGGTCCCGGTACAATACCGGTGACCCCGAAACTTGTCCCGATGGCCGAAATAGCACTTTCTATATATAATTCTTTACCTCCGGACCATTCCGGAACTCCTCGTGACGTCCGGGATCTCATCCAGGACTCCGAAAAACATTCGGGTTACTGCATATACATATCCCTACAACCCTAGCGTCACCGAACCTTAAGTGTGTAGACCCTACGGGTTCGGGAGACATGTAGACATGACCGAGATCGCTCTCCGGTCAATAACCAACAGCGGGATCTGGATACCCATGTTGGCTCCCACATGCTCCTCGATGATCTCATCGGATGAACCACGATGTCGAGGATTCAAGCAACCCCGTATACAATTCCCTTCGTCAATCGATATGTTACTTGCCCGAGATTCGATCGTCGGTATCCCAATACCTCGTTCAATATCGTTACCGGCAAGTCACTTTACTCGTACCGTAATGCATGATCCCGTGACCAGACACTTGGTCACTTTGAGCTCATTATGATGATGCATTACCGAGTGGGCCCAGTGATACCTCTCCGTCATACGGAGTGACAAATCCCAGTCTTGATCCGAGTCAACCCAACAGACACTTTCGGAGATACCCGTAGTATACCTTTATAGTCACCCAGTTACGTTGTGACGTTTGGCACACCCAAAGCACTCCTACGGTATCCGGGAGTTACACGATCTCATGGTCTAAGGAAAAGATACTTGACATTGGAAAACTCTAGCAAACGAACTATACGATCTTATGCTATGTTTAGGATTGGGTCTTGTCCATCACATCATTCTCCTAATGATGTGATCTCGTTATCAATGACATCCAATATCCATTGTCAGGAAACCATGACTATCTGTTGATCAACGAGCTAGTCAACTAGAGGCTTACTAGGGACATGTTGGTGTCTATTATTCACACATGTATTACGATTTCCGGAAAACACAATTATAGCAATGAATAAAAGACAATTATCATGAACAAGGAAATATAATAATAATCCTTTTATTATTGCCTCTAGGGCATATTTCCAACAGTCTCCCACTTGCACTAGAGTCAATAATCTAGTTACATTGTGATGAATCGAACACCCATGGAATTCTGGTGTTGATCATGTTTTGCTCTAGGGAGAGGTTTAGTCAACGGATCTGCTACATTCAGGTCCATATGTACTTTACAAATCTCTATGTCTCCATTTTGAACACTTTCACGAATGGAGTTGAAGCGACGCTTGATATGCCTGGTCTTCCTGTGAAACCTGGGCTCCTTGGCAAGGGCAATAGCTCCAGTGTTGTCACAGAAGAGAGTCATCGGGCCCGACGCATTGGGTATGACTCCTAGGTCGGTAATGAACTCCTTCACCCAGACTGCTTCGTGTGCTGCCTCCGAGGCTGCCATGTACTCCGCTTCACATGTAGATCCCGCCACAACGCTTTGCTTGCAACTGCACCAGCTTACTGCCCCACCATTCAAAATATACACGTATCCGGTTTGTGACTTAGAGTCATCCAGATCTGTGTCGAAGCTAGCGTCGACGTAACCCTTTACGACGAGCTCTTCATCACCTCCATAAACGAGAAACATTTCCTTAGTCCTTTTCAGGTACTTCAGGATATTCTTGACTGCTGTCCAGTGTTCCTTGCTGGGATTACTTTGGTACCTACCTACCAAACTTACGGCAAGGTTTACATCAGGTCTGGTACACAGCATGGCATACATAATAGAACCTATGGCTGAGGCATAGGGGATGACACTCATATCTTCTATATCTTCTGCCGTGGTCGGACATTGAGCTGAGCTCAATTTCACACCTTGCAACACAGGCAAGAACCCCTTCTTAGACTGATCCATATTGAACTTCTTTAATATCTTATCAAGGTATGTGCTTTGTGAAAGACCTATGAGGCGTCTTGATCTATCTCTATAGATCTTGATGCCTAATATATAAGCAGCTTCTCCAAGGTCCTTCATTGAAAAACTCTTATTCAAGTAGGCCTTAATGTTGTCCAAAAGTTCTATATCATTTCCCATCAAAAGTATGTCATCTACATATAATATGAGAAATGCTACAGAGCTCCCACTCACTTTCTTGTAAACGCAGGCTTCTCCATAAGTCTGTGTAAACCCAAACGCTTTGATCATCTCATCAAAGCGAATGTTCCAACTCCGAGATGCTTGCACCAGCCCATAAATCGAGCGTTGGAGCTTGCACACCTTGTTAGCATTCTTAGGATCGACAAAACCTTCCGGCTGCATCATATACAATTCTTCCTTAAGGAAACCATTAAGGAATGCCGTTTTGACGTCCATTTGCCATATTCATAATCATAGAATGCGGCAATTGCTAACATGATTCGGACGGACTTTAGCTTCGCTACCGGTGAGAAAGTCTCATCGTAGTCAACCCCTTGAACTTGTCGATAACCCTTAGCGACAAGCCTAGCTTTATAGATGGTCACATTACCATCCGCGTCTGTCTTCTTCTTAAAGATCCATTTATTTTCTATGGCTCGCCGCTCAAATCGGGCAAGTCAGTCAAAGTCCATACTTCGTTTTCATACATGGATCCTATCTCGTATTTCATGGCTTCTAGCCATTTGTCGGAATCCGGGCCTGCCATCGCTTCTTCATAGTTCGAAGGTTCACCGTTGTCTAACAACATGATTTCCAAGACAGGGTTACCGTACCACTCTGGTGCGGAACGTGTCCTTGTGGACCTTCGAATTTCAGTGGGAGCTTGATCAGAAGTATCTTGATCATCATCATTAACTTCCTCTCTAGTTGGTGCAGGCACCTCAGGAACATTTTCTTGAGCTTGCGCACATTTTCCAGTACAAGAGTAATACTTCATCAAGTTCTACTTTCCTCCCACTTACTTCTTTCGAGAGAAACTCCTTCTCTAGAAAGGATCCATTCTTGGCAACAAAGATCTTGCCTTCGGATCCGAGGTAGAAGGTATACCCAATAGTTTCTTTAGGGTATCCTATGAAGACGCATTTTTCCGACTTGGGTTCGAGCTTTTCAGGTTGAAGTTTCTTGACGTAAGCATCACATCCCCAAACTTTTAGAAACGACAGCTTAGGTTTCTTCCCAAACCATAATTCATACGGTGTCGTCTCAACGGATTTCGACGGAGCCCTATTTAAAGTGAATGCGGCAATCTCTAAAGTATAGCCCCAAAAGAATAGCGGTAAATCGGCAAGAGAAATCATAGATCGCACCATATAATAGAGTGCGATTACGACGTTCGGACACACCATTACGCTGAGGTGTCAGGCGGCGTGAGTTGTGAAACTATTCCACATTTTCTTAAGTGTGTGCCAAACTCATGACTCAAGTATTCTCCTCCACGATCTGATCACAGGAACTTGATTTCCTGTCACGTTGATTCTCAACCTCACTCTGAAATTCCTTGAACTTTTCAAAGGTCTCAGACTTGTGTTTCATTAAGTAGACATACCCATATCTACTCAAGTCATCAGTGAGGGTGAGAACATAACGATAGCCACCGCGAGCCTCAACGCTCATTGGACCGCACACATCAGTATGTATGATTTCCAATAAGTTGGTTGCTCGCTCCATTGTTCCTGAGAACGGAGTCTTGGTCATTTTACCCATGAGGCATGGTTCGCACGTGTCAAATGATTCGTAATCAAGAGACTCTAAAAGTCCATCTGCATGGAGCTTCTTCATGCGTTTGACACCTATGTGACACAAGGTGGCAGTGCCACAAGTATGTGGGACTATCATTATCAATCTTACATTCTTTTGATACTCACACTATGAACATGTGTAGCATTACGCTCGAGATTCATTAAGAATAAACCATTCACCATCGGAGCATGACCATAAAACATATCTCTCATATAAATAGAACAACCATTATTCTCGGATTTAAATGAGTAGCCATCTCGAATTAAACGAGATCCTGATACAATGTTCATGCTCAAACTTGGCACTAAATAACAATTATTGAGGTTCAAAACTAATCCCGTAGGTAAATGTAGAGGTAGCGTGCCGACGGCGATCACATCGACCTTGGAACCATTCCCGACGCGCATCGTCACCTCGTCCTTCGCCAGTCTCCGCTTATTCCCGCAGCTCCTGCTTTGAGTTACAAATGTGAGTAACCGCACCGGTATCAAATACCCAGGAGCTACTACGAGTACTGGTAAGGTACACATCAATTACATGTATATCACATATACCTTTCGTTTTGCCAGCCTTCTTGTCCGCTAAGTATTTGGGGCAGTTCCGCTTCCAGTGACCATTTTCCTTGCAATAAAAGCACTCAGTCTCGGGCTTGGGTCCATTCTTTGGCTTCTTCCCGGCAGCTTGCTTGCCGGGCGCGGCAACTCCCTTGCCGTCCTTCTTGAAAGCTTTCTTTCCCTTGCCCTTCTTGAACTTAGTGGTTTATTTCACCATCAACACTTGATGTTCCTTTTTGACTTCTACCTCTGCTGATTTTAGCATTGCAAATATTCAGGAATGGTCTTTTCCATCCCCTGCATATTGAAGTTCATCACAAAGCTCTTGTAGCTCGGTGGAAGCGACTGAAGGATTCTGTCAATGACCGCGTCATCCGGGAGATTAACTCCCAGCTGAGTCAAGCGGTTATGCAACCCAGACATAGTGAGTATGTGCTCACTGACAACTAACTGTTTTCCTCCATCTTACAGCTGAAGAACTTGTCGGAGACTTGATATCTCTCGACCCGAGGCATGAGCTTGGAAAACCATTTTCAGCTCTTCGAACATCTCATATGCTCCGTGTCTCTCAAAACGCTTTTGGAGCCCCGGCTCTAAGCTGTAAAGCATGCCGCACTGAACGAGGGAGTAGTCATCGGTACGTGCCTGCCAAGCGTTCATAACGTCTTGTTCTGCAGGGAGAACAGGTGCGTCACCCAGCGGTGCTTGTAGGACATAATCTTTCTTGGCAGCTATGAGGATGATCCTCAGGTTCCGGACCCAGTCCGTGTAGTTGCTGCCATCGTCTTTCAGCTTGGTTTTCTCTAGGAACGCGTTGAAGTTGAGGACTACGTTGGCCATTTGATCTACAAGACATATTGTAAATATTTTAGACTAAGTTCATGATAATTAAGTTCATCTAATCAAATTATTTAATGAACTCCCACTTAGATAGACATCCCTCCTGTAATCTAAGTATAACATGATCCGAGTTAACTAGGCCGTGTCCGATCATCACGTGAGACGGACTAGTCAACATCGGTGAACATCTTCATGTTGATCGTATCTTCTATACGACTCATGCTCGACCTTTCGGTCTTCTGTGTTCCGAGGCCATGTCTGTACATGCTAGGCTCGTCAAGTCAACCTAAGTGTTTGCATGTGTAAATCTGTCTTACACCCGTTGTATGTGAACGTTGGAATCTATCACACCCGATCATCACGTGGTGCTTCGAAACAACGAACTGTCGCAACGGTGCACAGTTAGGGGAAACACTTTCTTGAAATTATTATGAGGGATCATCTTATTTACTACCGTCGTTCTAAGCAAACAAGATGTACAAAACATGATAAACATCACATGCAATCAAATAATAATAGTGACATGATATGGCCAATATCACATAGCTCCTTTGATCTCCATCTTGGGGCTCCATGATCATCTTGTCACCGGCATGACACCATGATCTCCATCATCATGATCCCCATCATCGTGTCTCCATGAATTTGCTCGCCAACTATTATTTCTACTACTATGGCTAACGCGTTTAGCAATAAAGTAAAGTAATTTACATGGCGTTTCTCAATGACACGCAGGTCATACAAAAAATAAAGACAACTCCTATGGCTCCTGCCTGTTGTCATACTCATCGACATGCAAGTCGTGATTCCTATTACAATAGCATGAACATCTCATACATCACATATATATCATTCATCATTCATCACAACTTTGGCCATATCATATCACAAAGCACTTGCTGCAAAAACAAGTTAGACGTCCTCTAATTGTTGTTGCAAGTTTTACGTGGCTGAAATAGGGTTCTAGCAAGAACGTTTTCTTACCTACGTGAAAGCCACAACGTGATTTGTCAACTTCTATTTACCCTTCATAAGGACCTTTTTCATCGAATCCGCTCCAACTAAAGTGGGAGAGACAGACACCCGCCAGCCACCTTATGCAACTTGTGCATGTTAGTCGGTGGAACCGGTCTCACGTAAGCGTACGTGTAAGGTTGGTCCGGGACGCTTCATCCCACAATACCGTTGAAGCAAGATAAGACTAGTAGCGGCAAGAAAGTTGACAACATCAACGCCCACAACAAATTGTGTTCTACTCGTGCAAGAGAACTACGCATAGACCTAGCTCATGATGCCACTGTTGGGGAACGTTGCAGAAAACAAAAATTTTCCTACGGTTTCACCAAGATCCATCTATGAGTTCATCTAGAAACGAGTGATCGGATTGCATCTACATACCTTGTAGATCACGCGCGGAAGTGTTCAAAGAACGGGGATGAGGAAGGCGTACTCGACGTGATCCAAATCACCGGAGATCCTAGCGCCGAACGGACGGCACCTCCGCGCTCAACACACGTACGGTCAGCGTAACGTCTCCTTCTTCTTGATCCAGCAAGGGGGAAGGAGAGGTTGAGGGAGATGGCTCCAGCAGCAGCACGACGACGTGGTGGTGATGGAGCTGCAGTACTCCGGCAGGGCTTCGCTAAGCACTATGGAGGAGGAGGATGTGTTGGAGAGGGAGAGGGAGGCACCAAAGGCGTGGATTGAGAGGCCCTCCTTCCCCCACTATATATAGGGAGCCTAGGGGGGGCGCCGGCCCTAGGAGATCCAATCTCCTAGGGGGGCGGCGGCCAAGGGAGGAGTCCCTCCTCCCCAAGGCACCTCGGAGGTGCCTTCCCCTTTTGGGACTCTTCCCTTCCTTAACCCTAGGTGCATGGGCCTCTTGGGGCTGGTTCCCTTGGCCCATATAGGCCAAGGCGCACCCCCTACAGCCCATGTGCCCCCCGGGGTAGGTGGCCCCACCCGGTGGACCCCCGGGACCCTTCCGGTGGTCCCGGTACAATACCGGTGACCCTGAAACTTGTCCCGATGGCCGAAATAGCACTTCCTATTCTTTACCTTCGGACCATTCCGGAACTCCTCGTGACGTCCGGGATCTCATCCGGGACTCCGAAAAACATTTGGGTTACTGCATATACATATCCCTACAACCCTAGTGTCACCGAACCTTAAGTGTGTAGACCCTACGGGTTCGGGAGACATGTAGACATGACCGAGATCGCTCTCCGGTCAATAACCAACAGCGGGATCTGGATACCCATGTTGGCTCCCACATGCTCCTCGATGATCTCATCGGATGAACCATGATGTCGAGGATTCAAGCAACCCCGTATACAATTCCCTTCGTCAATCGATATGTTACTTGCCCGAGATTCGATCGTCGGTATCCCAATACCTCGTTCAATCTTGTTACCGGCAAGTCACTTTACTCGTACCGTAATGCATGATCCCGTGACCAGACACTTGGTCACTTTGAGCTCATTATGATGATGCATTACCGAGTGGGCCCAGTGATACCTCTCCGTCATACGGAGTGACAAATCCCAGTCTTGATCCGAGTCAACCCAACAGACACTTTCGGAGATACCCGTAGTATACCTTTATAGTCACCCAGTTACGTTGTGACGTTTGGCACACCCAAAGCACTCCTACGGTATCCGGGAGTTACACGATCTCATGGTCTAAGGAAAAGATACTTGACATTGGAAAACTCTAGCAAACGAACTATACGATCTTATGCTATGTTTAGGATTGGGTCTTGTCCATCACATCATTCTCCTAATGATGTGATCTCGTTATCAATGACATCCAATGTCCATTGTCAGGAAACCATGACTATCTGTTGATCAACGAGCTAGTCAACTAGAGGCTTACTAGGGACATGTTGGTGTCTATTATTCACACATGTATTACGATTTCCGGAAAACACAATTATAGCACGAATAAAGACAATTATCATGAACAAGGAAATATAATAATAATGTTTTTATTATTGCGTCTAGGGCATATTTCCAACATTTTTTTGCCGCCAAGGCAAATATTGAAACAACATTTCGACAATTCATGAAACAATTCGAGCAATAAAATGTTACCATGCCAACATAATCTGAACAATGATAATATAAATAAAATAATCAACAATTAACATAACACATGATAACCTTAATTTGAAGCAATGCATCACTAGATTCATATTACATAGTCTCATTTGAAGTACACTTTATAATAGGCATTACAAAAGGGATAGTCTGATCAAGCACCAACTAACAACAACTCAAAGAAGACCAGGATTGGCTTTCAAGATTCGCTTGAACGATGCTTTTCAGACTGCATCATTCATCTTCACAAAGTTAAGGACTTTGCCTTATGTTCTGTGAGATAATCTAAAACAGCCAAGCGCTCATCTTGATCAAACACAAGAAGGTTCATGACAGCGTTGTACAAGTCAGGGTGTGTTTCAGCATGGCAAGTGTTGTTGATAGCACTTGCAATCTCATGCATAGCATCAGTCATGTTGCTACACTGGATTGAGTCCTCCTCAGTCAAGCCAGATGCCCTCTTTCTCTTCTTATTTGAAGTAGGAGAAGGGTCCTGAGTGGCACTAGCAGTAGGAAGTACAAAGTTAGACCCAAGAAGATGTTGCAATACCTTATCTGTTGTTCCTCCCCCCTCTATGACATTCGATTTATCCTTGTCTTCCACAACAATAGGCATTCCTAGGGGCGCACTGGGGCCCATTGCATACTTCCCAGTGGCATGCTTATTAGCAAAGCAAAGTTCCATATAGTCGTAGTTCTCCAGTGGAGAATTGAGCAATTCAACATCTGTTGGATGATCCTGCAACACCATTTGAACAAAAATAATTAACCGAGACATCATTTCAGCTATGAAACATCATCATTTTGACAAAACTATATCATTTTAACACCGTTTGAGCACTAAGATAACTCATTTCAGCATTAAAAAAGGGCCGATACATGTACATGCATACCTGAGTGTGGCCCAAATAGTGTTGTTCTTCTAGCACTACCTTCTTCTTGTCATCATCCCAAAGTTCCTCACTTAAACCCTTCAAATAGACAAGCCTTGTCCACCTATTCCTCCACTTGCGAATATGATTGTGCACTTGGGTAATAGACACGCCATAACCAACGAAAGAAGATATACGCTTTGCAACTTTCAATTTTTCAACCTCTTTGAATCTTTGTCAGTCTTGGCACCTCTTGCCGCCACCTCCGAAAGGCTTTTCAACATCAACGCCGACATAGGCCGAGTCCAATTCATGACCTTGGGGGCCTTCTTGGGAAGAGCACCAACGCTTGGAACCTCCTGCACCTCATCACCCATCTACAACATAAACATTTCAGAAGTTAATAACATATTTCAGCACATAAATAAGCATAATTCAGCACATAAAAATCACATTTCAGCAGCTCAAAATCATGTTTCAGCTCATAAAAATGAATTTCAACACACAAACACACATTTCAGCACATAAGAAGCATATTTCAGCAGCTCAAAATCATGTTTCCGCACATATATCAAGACACATGATACATCAAATGTTTGCTAGCCCTCTATTCGCCCACATCTGATTTGCAAATTCATCTCTTATGAGCCCAAGAAATATTGTCATGGACAATATCATCATGATCTTCATCATTGGGTTTCAGATCCCATGTTTCGTCAGGTGGGAAATACTCATCCTCACCATATTGAAGTACCTAATTGTGAAGAATCGCACAAGCTAGCACTACTTTTACATGGGTCTTGTAACCATGGAATGACTTATTGTAGACAAACTTCCAACGGTTTTTGTATGCGGCAAAAGCCCTTTCAACCGTTGTCCTCAAAGAAGAGTGTCTTAAGGGAACAGAGAAGCAATTTTTTTGTCTAAACCATATACGCCTATATGAACAAGAGCTCTTTGTACAAAAAAAACGCCTCATCTCTGGTCACGCAGTAGCGGCTCGTCCTTGGTCACGCAGCAACGGCTCGCAGAGGCCGAGCCAGGAAGGAAGGGGTGAGGAGGGCAGAGGGAGAAGGAGGCAGAGTAGCTACCTCTCCTGGCAGCCGCGAGATTCATGTGGGGCGGCCGCGATTCGAAGACCGGGGCGGCGGCGAGGTTGACTTGGGCGGCGGCGAGGTTGACCGGGGCGACGGTGACGGCGGCGAGGTACAAGATCAAAGAGGACCGGCAGGGACGCAGATCAGGTGGCAGTCGCCATGGAGTTTGCGGGAGAGAGAGGGGGCGAGGGGTGGCGGCTAGGTCAGGGAGGGGTGGTCGGGAGAGACCGAGAGAGGTCGTTCGATCCTGGTGGGTAAGAAGGAGATTTTTGCGGGGGTCGAACCGACCTCGCTGACCCCAGCTCGCATGTATGTGGGTGCTCGAGCAAGCATAGCTCGGGGCCTTTTTTGCATTAGATGAGCTATGCCCAGAAGAGCCCATACACCCTGCACACCTAAAAATGGGTTGGGTAGGAAACTTTTAGCCTTATGCACCCTACCAAACACACCCTAAGCTTCCACTTACTACACGCAGTTCTTTTGTGTGTGTGTGTGATTACCGGGGGCGTAGCCAACCAAGGATACCAGGGTCATGGCATGGGTTGTTTCGTTCACTGTAGTGAAACGATGTTTAGCACTATAGCTAGTGATTGACCCTGGGCTTGTCATGGCTATGACATTGATGATTAGGTTGAATCGATGGAATGAGATTGTTTATAAAAATATTGAACTTGTTAAAACTAACGAGCTGAAATCAACGATCAACTCTGTTGACGAAGAAGACCTAGTAGCAGTAGGTCGAAATGTACTCCTCTGCGCGTTTCCATTTCACAGGCATGATAAAGCTGGAGGCTGTGTGCATGTGCTGAAAGCCTGAATCAGTTCTTTCCTGCGTTCCTGCTCGCTCGTGATCCCTACAGTAGTAGAGTACATAAGAGCCTGACACGAAGCTAGCGTCCGACCACGATTTTTTATCTAGGTTTCTTGGAAATTCCCCTGTGGTACGCGGCTCTCCTACATGCCATGAACGGCACGAACACCGTCGCGCGCTCGTACGGGCAAGCATGCAGACGCAGTCATTCTCTCGTATCGGTAACATCTCAAAGCCGTTACACAAGGAGACAACTGACGCGTCATCTGCACAGCGTAGACGTCGAGCACGAGAGAGCCGACGGGTAAGCTGTCTCTCTTCTTGTCCTGCTCACCGAGTCACTCTCGCCATCGGAGGATGATGTCTACTCTAATCTAACCACGAGTATTAAACACAACGGCGCCGGTCCGTGCGGCCAAAATTTCCCTATCCGAAACCCAGTCACAGTCTCCGAACACACGGCTACGATGGAGCTGCCAAAAATCGCAGGTTATGCCTCAACCTTGAGGAAGTGAAGAGAGAACGAACGATCGGTGGAGCCTGTACGATTATATCACGAACCTTTGATAATTACGGGCCAAATAATAGCAAAATTTGATCAGGAATCATGGCGTTTTTGCTCGGCAACGGCGGCGTGGTCGTCTTCCGTCGGCTCCCACGACGATGCTGTGAGCAGGGAGAGGTCTTTCCACCCGAGCTTGAGGCACCCGTCCTCCTCCGCCAGCGTGTAGCCCTTCCACGGGTACATGCCGATCAGCAGCCTGGCCTGCGCGGCGGGGCTCCCGGCGAGGGACACGGGCCGGAACCCGGCGCGGCGCAGCTCGTCGCCCCACCGCTCCACCCGCACCTCGCCCGTCCGCTTCGGGCCCCCGACGGCCACGATGTTCCGTATCTCCGCGCCCAGGAGCTGCCGCTCCACCGCGTGCCGCTCCTCCTCCGCGGCGCCCGCGCCGTCGCGCAGCGCGTCGAACAGCGCCGAGTAGTAGTGCAGCGCCTCCACGAACCGGCCCAAGAAGTCGCCGCTGTGCCCCAGGTCCTGCTCCACGATCGTGATCAGCTTCGGCCGCAGGCTCTTGAGCAGCCGCACCGTGCCGACGTCCGAGCCCGTCACGTCGTAGAGGCAGTGGTGCATCCAGTGCACGACGGTGGCCTCCCTGTGGCGGTGGCGCGGGCCGAGGAGCGCGGTGGTGTCTGCGACGTGCCCGATCTTCCCATCGATAGGCTGGAACTCGAAGGGCAGCCCGAGCGACGCCGCGAAGTCGGCGAGGCGGCGGCCGGTGGCCTCGAGGACGTCGAGCGAGGCGCCGAGCCCGGTGACCCGGAGCGAGAGCGGCCTGCGGGGCCGGGACGCGAGCATGTGGAACAGCCCCGGCCACTGCAGCCCCTGCATGATGTCGAGGTCGATGACGTGGACGTGGTCCTCGCCGTCGAGCGCCTGCAGGATGGCCTTGTTGGCGGTGAAGTGCGAGAACTTGACGAGCGGGGAGAGCGCGTTGTACGCCTGGAAGGCCGAGGAGATGCGGCGGCTCTGCGCGGCCGCGAGCGGGCGGAGCGCGAGCGGTGAGTAGGCGCCCAGGTACGAGCTGAGCACGCGCGCGCACAGCGCGTCGCCGAAGTAGGCCGCGACGCGCTCCGGGGAGGACCCGAACGGGGACGCCAGCTCGGTGACCTCCTGCAGCATGTCCTGCGCCTCCGGGAGCTGGTCCATGGCCACCGCCTCCGCGCACCTGAGCAGCAGCCTCAGCAGCCGCAGCCCGCGCGTCTCCGGCGCCTCCGCCACCCGCTCCCCCTCCTCCCCCGCGGCGGCCACCGCCAGGCCCTGCTCGGAGGCGGAGCCATGCAGCTGCAGCCGCTTCCCGCGCGCCTTCTCCTCGTCGTCGGGCATCGACGCCGCCCGCTTGGCCTTCATCGCGTCGGTGGCGGGCGCGCGCGACAGGACGCCCTGGATCATCACGACAGACAGAGGCCAATAATTTCAGGTGAGGCCGAGCGAGCTGGCGGGCGGGCGGGAAGAGTCGGTCAGTGGCAACTCACTGATAAGCTCAGGGATAACTCATAACTGCGATGACTTGGTAGAGCATGGCGGGCGCGCGTGCGTGGGAGCAAAGGCGCGCGGCCGCCTGCGCTTGTCGATTTGCTGGGGCTTGGTGGCGTCCCGTAGCGGGCGGCGCGCAGGCAGAGGGAATCAAAGGGCGGGGCCGCGCCAGGGCGACCGCTTGTCTCCACTCCGGGGCCGGTAGAAAAGAAATTGCGGGCGTGGCGCGAGCGCGAGACCGGCGTGGGTTGATTGGGCCGGGGCGATCATTTGACGGGGGACGAGACGCCACGCCGTACGCGAACAGGGCGGGGGCTCGGAGACCGGACAAGAGCTTCCCTCGGATACCGGTGATGCTGGTGGGACGTTTATGGTTAGGCAGACGAGCTTCCTGCTCATCAACGGGGACGGCTTCGGCTCAGGCGCAACTCTGCAGGAGCAGCCCTACACAGTAGTGGCACCCGTGTGGTGACGCCACTGGCCCAGCAGCATCGGCCGGCTAATTTTTAAGATTAGACCTTAATTTAAAAAAAATTGAGATCTGACCCTTTTGCTACCGCCAGAGTCCATGGCGGTAGGGTCTAACAGCCTACCGCCAGAGACTTTGATGGTAGAAAACATCGCTACTGCCAAACGGGTTGGTGGTAGCCCGCACAACTTTACCGCCAAGATGCTTGGCGGTAGGCACGAGCACACACTATGTTTAATACTTAGGAGGTTTTTGGCAATAGGGCATGCAACCCTACCGTCAGGGACCTTGGCGGTAGGCTGTTATACCCTACCGCCATGATCCCTGGCGGTAGCAAAAAAGATCAGATCTCGAATTTTTTTCAAACTAAGATCAAATCTTGAATATGTTTAAGAAAAGGATCAAAACACGAAATTTAGCCACATCGGCCACGGGTGGTAGAGACAACAGGGGTACACGGGTACCCGCCGGCGCGTCTTCCTTTTAAAGCGCGTACCCCTCTTGGAGCATCTACAACCACGATTGTCTATACGAATGTGGACGTGTCCGGACAGTCATGCTCAAACAAAGCCCAGTTTACTCACTCCATAACCACAAACCCATATATCCGCACCTTATTTCATAAAAACACACATATAGAGTACGTAGATCATGCCGGTTAGCATAAAAAGATACCAAATCAGACATCAGACATAATTCATCGGAAAGGCCCACAGAGTTAAAATTTAACCCAAATACTCCCGTTTCAAAATATAAGGTGTATTGTTTTTGTGCAAGTCAACCATTTGAATGTTTGACTAAGATTATAGAATAAAATAACAACATCTACAATACCTAATAAAAATATGAAATTACTTCTCATGATGGTTCAGATGATATAAATTTCGTATTCTGGATATTGATATTTTTTTTTAAAAAACTCGGTCAAACATGCACTCATTTGACGTTTGAGAAAAATAAATACACCCTATATAAATGAATGGAGGGAGTGGAGGATAAAACAAACTAATATATAAACATAAACAGTGAGGGGCGGGGGAGTTCACCACTTCCTTGCTGGCCGCTTCTTCTTGGGGTCTCCGCGGTTGTCTTCGGCGGGCGAGGAGTCATCGTCCGCCGTGCCATTGTTGTCGTAGGAGGAGGAGGACGAGATGAGGAACCCCGCCATGTGGCGGGCGGCGCGGTTCTACTCCGTCGTGAGCCGGGCGGCTCTTTCTACCGCCACCTTTGTCGGTGTCAAAATCGGCGGATCTCTGGTAGGGATTCCCGAACTGTGGATCTTTGATCAATGGGGAACAAGGGACTAGGGACACGATGTTTACCCAGGTTCGGACCCTCTCTAAGAGGTAAAAACCTTACGTCCTGCTTGATTATATTGCTTATGTATATGAGGATTACAGAGTCGATCTAACACGAGATGAGATGAACTAACCCTAGACTAGTAGGATGATGGTTGTCCTTCTACAGACTAAACCCTCTAGTTTATATAGACACCATTGGTACTAGGGTTATACATGGTCGGTACAAGGAGAGGATAAACATGCCGATTCTTATCATTTTGACTTGGAGGACACACCAAGGCATCAAGGATCTTCTTGTCGGGATACAAAGTCTCTTCATAGTTCGACCTTCTAACAATTAATAGTGCGGCCCTCCTATCCGACCCATGAGAGTTAGGGCGGCAGCCCGAGGACTCCCTAGTCCAGGACTCCCTCAGTAGCCCCCGAACTGGCCTCCAACGCCGGAGTGTATAATCATTAGTTGTATTGCGCGTCCCAAAGTCTTTGGCTTGCGGGGCGGGTTTCTCATCCTTTCCTTGTTCAGCCGCTTCAGTAATGCGGCTGCCGACGACATCCTAGTCCCTCAGGTGATAGGTGGGCCCCCAACATTGATATTTACCAGGATCTAAAGACAACCTTCGGTTTGCGTGCGCTCTTTAGAAGGCGAGCAGTCCAGCGCTCTTTTACAGAAGCGCCCTCTCAGGGGCAGGAGGCGCGTCTATTTAATAGATTAGGAGATCGACGGGTGGTTAACCCTAAAGGAAATATGCCCTAGAGGCAATAATAAAGTTGTTATTTATATTTCCTTATATCATGATAAATGTTTATTATTCATGCTAGAATTGTATTAACCGAAAACTTAGTACATGTGTGAATACATAGACAAACAAAGTGTCCCTAGTATGCCTCTACTTGACTAGCTCGTTAATCAAAGATGGTTAAGTTTCCTAGCCATAGACATGTGTTGTCATTTGATGAACGGGATCACATCATTAGGATAATGGTGTGATGGACAAGACCCATCCGTTAGCTTAGCATAATGATCATTTGGTTTTTCTGCTATTGCTTTCTTCATGACTTATACATGTTCCTCAGACTATGAGATTATGCAACTCCCGAATACCAAAGGAACACCTTGTGTGCTATCAAACGTCACAACGTAACCGGGTGATTATAAAGATGTTCTACTAGTGTCTCCGATGGTGTTTGTTGAGTTGGCATAGATCAAGATTAGGATTTGTCACTCCGTGTATCGGAGAGGTATCTCTAGGCCCTCTCGATAATGCACATCACTACGAGCCTTGCAAGCAATGTGACTAATGAGTTAGCCACGGGATGATGCATTACGGAACGAGTAAAGAGACTTGCCGGTGACGAGATTGAACTAGGTATGATGATACCGACGATTGAATCTCGGTCAAGTAACATACTGATGACCCACAAGTATAGGGGATCTATCATAGTCCTTTCGATAAGTAAGAGTGTCGAACCCAACGAGGAGCAGAAGGAAATGACAAGTGGTTTTCAGTAAGGTATTCTCTGCAAGCACTGAAATTATCGGTAACAGATGGTTTTGTGATAAGATAATTTGTAACGGGTAACAAGTAACTAAAGTAAACAGGGTGCAGCAAGGTGGCCCAATCCTTTTTGTAGCAAAGAACAAGCCTGGACAAACTCTTATATAAAGAAAGCGCTCCCAAGAACACATGGGAATTATCGTGAATCTAGTTTTCATCATGCTCATATGATTCGCGTTCGTTACTTTGATAATTTGATATGTGGGTGGACCGGTGCTTGGGTACTGCCCTTCCTTGGACAAACATCCCACTTATGATTAACCCCCTTTGCAAGCACCCGCAACTACGAAATAAGAATTAAGGTAAACCTAACCATAGCATGAAACATATGGATCGAAATCAGCCCCTTACGAAGCAACGCATAAACTAGGGTTTAAGCTTCTGTCACTCTAGCAACCCATCATCTACTTATTACTTCCCAATGCCTTCCCCTAGGCCCAAACAATGGTGAAGTGTCATGTAGTCGACGTTCACATAACACCACTAGAGGAAAGACAACATACATCTCATCAAAATATCGAACGAATACCAAATTCACATGACTACTTATAGCAAGACTTCTCCCATGTCCTCAGAAACAAACGTAACTACTCATAAATCATATTCATGTTCATAATCAAATGGGTATTAATATGCAGAAATGATCTGAACATATAATCTTCCACCGAATAAACCAACTAGCATCAACTACAAGGAGTAATCAACAGTACTAGCAACCCACAGGTACCAATCTGAGGTTTTGAGACAAAGATCGGATATAAGAGATGAACTAGGGTTTGAGAGGAGATGGTGCTGGTGAAGATGTTGATGGAGATTGACCTCCTTCCGTTGAGAGGATCGATGGTGATGACGATGGTGACGATTTCCCCCTCCCGGAGGGATGTTTCCCCAACAGAACAGCTTTGCCGGAGCCCTAGATTGGTTCCGTCAAGGTTCCGCCTCGATACGGTGTCACTTAGTCTCGAAAGCTTTCTTCTGATTTTTTCCAGGGCAAAAGACACCTTATACCAGAAGATGGGCATCGGAGGCCTGCCAGGTGGCCCATGAGGCAGGGGGCGCGCCCCCACCCTCGTGGACGGTGGCTGGCTCCCCTCTGGTGCTTTCTTCGCCAATATTTTCAATATATTCCAAAGTTAACTTTCGTGGAGTTTCAGGACTTTTGGAGTTGTGCAGAATAGGTCTCTAATATTTGCTCCTTTTCTAGCCCAGAATTCCAGCTGCCGGCATTCTCTTTCTTCATGTAAACCTTGTAAAATAAGAGAGAAAAGGCATAAGTACTGTGACATAATGTGTAATAACAGCCCATAATGCAATAAATATCAATATAAAAGCATGATGCAAAGTGGACGTATCACATACCGATGACAAAGGGAACAACTTATGTTGTTACGCGGTTTGACCGATAAAGATCTTTGTAGAATATGTAGGAGCCAATATGAGCATCCAGGTTCCGCTATTGGTTATTGATTGGAGATATGTCTCGGTCATGTCTACATAGTTCTCGAACCCGTAGGGTCCACATGCTTAACGTTCTATGATGATTTGTATTATGAGTTTCGTGTTTTGATGAACCGAATTTTGTTTGGAGTCCCGGATGAGATCACGGATATGACGAGGAGTCTCGAAATGGTCGATACATAAAGATTTATATATTGGAAGGTTATGTTTGGACACCGGAATGGTTTCGGATAGGTTCGGGCATTTTCCGGAGTATCGGGGGGTTAGCGGAACCCCCCCCGGGGGATTAATGGGCCACAATGGGCCTTAGTGGAGAAGAGAGAGGGCCGGCCAGAGGTGGCGTCCCCCCTTGCCCAGTTCGATTTGGACAAGGGGAGGGGGCGGCGCCCCCCTCCTTCCTTCTCTTCTCTCCTCTTTCCCTTCTTCTCCTACTTGTACACGGAAAGGGGGGGACCGAATCCTACTTGGACTAGGAGTCCAAGTAGGACTCTCCCCATGGAGCGCCCCCTCCTAGGGCCGGCCACCTCCCCCCCTTTATATACGTGGGGTGTCGGATTAATGGGCCACAGGTAGGCTAACCCGAGGCCCAAAACCTTTCAAGACAGCGGGGCTTACTGCGCCCCTCGAGATGACAGATGAAGAGCCGCCTTCTGGTGGACGGATGAAGGAACATTCGGCTTCCCGCATGCATCTGAGTCCTAGAGGCGAGGTCAGGACCGGCCGACTCCCACCTGGCGGCTTCTAGAGAAGTCGGCCGCGGGGAGTCGGCCCACGGCACCAACGAAGCCCATGCCCTCATCAGGGGGATGGGACAGGGAGTGGCAACAGTGAAGCCCACTCCCTCCCCTTTTCCAGGAGATGGCTAGGCCACGGTGCGCTGTACCAACGGAGATCTCCGTCTGGCGCGGCACTGTTGCCATGCCATCCCTGACATCAGCAACAGTGGGCGGAGTCCTGTGCCCACGACGACCTATCAGTACGGTCCACGGATGACGGGCCCTACCAGTCAGTGAGAGTCCAGAAGACGGCAAGAGCGCCACCAGTCGGACCCGTAGGGAGCCAGGACCCGGGAGTCGGCCTGACCCTCCCACGGGTTCCCCGCGCCATTAACCAGACGAGACCGGGAGTGGCTACAGTGATCACCCGCCAGACGGCGGGGCTGTAGCCACGACCCCATGACCAAGCCTGCGTCATTAGAGGCACGGCTACAGTAAACAGTAGTCGGCAAGACCCGCAAGCGGCGGGTACGGCCTGTCGGCTTCGTACCAGACTAATCGGCGGGGCCCGCCGCCAGCAGTCGGCGGAAGGGCCGGCGGGCGAGGAGACTGACGGCTGGGCCCTGCACCCAAACAGTTTTACATTGTACCCCTGGGGGGTAGGCCTATATAAACCCCCAGGGCACCCATGCAAAGGGTTCAGAACCATTAGAACTAGACCAGTTCCTAGAGGGGGGAGAGAGCCGACCCTGCCTTCTCCTACCTTCGGCATACAGCTCGAGGAGCACCCTTATATTCACTTTGCCTTAGTGATCATGCGAAGACCCCGCAAAGCAGGACTAGGGGTGTTATCTCCTAGGAGAGCCCCGAACCTGGGTAAAGTACGCTGGCGTTCGTGTCTACGCCTCATCCTGTTTTCAGGCACCGACGGCGTTCTACTCGCCCCCACCATGATAAGCCATCCATTGGCATATGTCGCACCCAACCCCCGACATTTGGCGCCCACCGTGGGGCCAGGTGCACCGTCGTCCGGAGACCTGTTCTGGACGGGAACACTCTTCCTCCCTGACGAGCGCAGCCAGCCCAGCACGCCGGACGGAGTCTTCCCCGACGCGCTGCATGGCGCTAAAATCGCCTGCGCGGCCAGTTGCCTCGCCGATCTTGTCGGCGAGGTCCGCCTCTCCGACGAGCCCGCGTCCGACGCAGGCACAGGCGGCCCTGAGAGCCTCCTCGCGGGCCTCCTCGATCAACTCCACGTCGCTAGCGAGCCAGCTGGGGACTTGGTGTCCGTAGGCTCCACTGATCCGATGTTGGTCGACTCCGACACCACATCGCTTGACACGTTCCCCACCAATGTGGTGGTCTACGACGAGCAGCTCTCTTGCACCGAGAGCGGCGGAAGCACCGTCACGGAAGTGCTTGTCATTGATCACGATGAGCACTCCGGTGGGGGTGATTATGACCCGCTCAATGCGGCGCTGCAAGACCTGGTAGCGCCCATTCCCGAAGACGCCGACGCCGAGACACTAGAGGCATGCCGCCTTCAGCTAGTCGAAGGCGCCAAAAATCTGGCCAACATGAGACGCCTATCAGAGGCCTACCAGCGCGAGATGGAACACGCTGTGGGCGGCATGCCGACTCCAACTGGGCCTAGCCGCCTTGGCACGGTCCAGCAGCGCGGCGTGGCGATCACCGACCTGTTCGGGGAAAATCGCCCCATTTACGCCACACCTGCGGAGAACATTCGAGCCGCCCAGGCGGCGGCAGACGAGCTGGACAAGTTCGAGGGCGAAGAACGTCGCATGATGACGGAGCGCGTCCAGCGACTCCTTGATGCGGCTGCGGAGCAGAACGAGGCCGGCTGCCGCACTGATGCGCCGCACTGACAAAATGACAACCTGCCTCCTCGCCGAGACCAAGGCGCGACGTCTCGGACGCCGACTGGCGGCGTCCGCGGAAGAAAGGAGAAGGAGCCGGCTGCCAGCCGCAGTCGGACTCGCATCACTATAGAGCGCGACCGAGACGGCCACCCAAGAACAATGGAACGACGGGATGACTGTCCGCCTCCTCCCCCTCGAAGGGAAAGGCGAGTCTCCCCGCCGCCTGTTGATCACCCAACGCTCGGCGACCGCCTTGGCCGCTGAGAGGGAGCCGGAGAGAATGACGCCCGCCACCGGATCGATCGTCTCCACCGATCCCTGGCGCTTGAGGAAGAAGATGAGTTGGGTCTGTCGTGTTTCGGCCCCCACATCCGAGACGAGCCCTTCCCCAAAGGGTTCACGCTCCCCAGAGACACACCCAAATACACCGGCTCCGTGAAGCCGGAAGACTGGCTAGTCGACTACTCCACAGCCGTCAGCATAGCAAACGGCAACAAGCATGTTGCCGTGAAGTACGTTCCGCTCATGCTCAAGGGCATGGCCCGGACACGGCTGAACAGCTTAAGGCCCCACAGCATCAACAGTTGGGTCGACTTCACCGACGCTTTCATCCGCAACTTCACTAGCACGTACAAGCAGCCTCCCAAACCTCGCCAGCTCTCCTTGTGCGTGCAAGGCCTCGACGAGTCAGCTCGCGACTACCTCACGCGCTGGGCCGAGCTCCGCAACTCCTGCGAGGGCGTGCACGAGGTGCAGGCCATTGAGTACTTCACTGTGGGATGCCGAGAGGGCACCCTCCTGAAGCACAGGCTTCTCTGCGATGAGCCGGAGACCCTCGACGAGCTGCTGATCATAGCAGACAAATATGCCACGGCCGACTCCTCCATGAAGACGGAGATTCAAGTTAGTGCGTCAGGCAAGGTGGCTCCTCAGGCTCCTCGAACCCCGGCTGGAGACACTAGTCGGCGTCAACAGCAGAATGACCACAAGCGCAAAGCCTCGCAGCCGACTTCCACCAGTTGGCAGGTGGCGACAGTCGAAGACCAGCAGCCAGAAGGGCAGCCTCCGCCCAAACGCCAGAAGGCCGGCAAGCCCAACTGGCAGCCGGCCTTCTCATATGAGCATACTTTGGATGGACCCTGCAAATTCTATAGTGGTGCGAAGCCATCCAACCACACCACTCGGAAGTGCCACTGGCTCACCAGGATCGCCAAGGGAGACGGCCTTTTGCCTCCCCCACCTGCTGGGCAGCCGCCTCCTCCTCTGCCCCAGCAGCCGGCGGTCAGACCAGTTGGCGCGATACAAGATGAGTACCCAGAAGAGCATGGAGCCTATGTCATGTTCACCAGCATGACCGATGATCGACGCAGCAGGTGGCAGCAGCAGCAGGAGATGAATGCAGTAGTATCTGACACACCAGAGTTCATGCATTGGTCTGAGAAGCCCATCAGCTGGAGCAGAGCTGACCACCCGGAAGTAATGCCCAAACCCGGCTCCTACGCCTTGGTCTTGGACGCCACCTTTGCCACGGACAAGAGAGCTGCTCGCTTCTCCAGAGTCCTGATAGACGGCGGCAGCAGCATCAACATTCTGTACAAGGATACCATGGAGAAACTAGGAATCAGACAGAGGAAGCTTCAGTCCAGCTGGACAGTGTTCCATGGCATAGTTCCTGGCCTTTCCTGCTCACCAATCGGCAAGATCTTGATTGACGTCCTCTTCAGAGACAAAGATCATTTCCGCTGAGAGTCAATTTGGTTCGAAGTGGTGGACCTTGAGAGCCCATACCATGCGCTACTGGGCCGGCCTGCCCTGGCCAGGTTCATGGCTGTCCCCCACTATGCCTACCTCAAGATGAAGATGCCGAGTTCCAAAGGGATTCTGACCATAACTGGCGACTACAAGAAGTCGTCCGCCTGCGCAGCAGAAAGCAGTCGGCTGGCCGAGTCCCTCGTGATCGCAGCTGAGAAACGGCTACTTGACCGGGTTGTGGCGATGGCAAGCAAACAGCCAGAGATGTCGCCCGATCCCAGGGAGCCGGAAGCTGAGGGCTCGTTCAAGCCGGCCAAAGAAACAAAGAAGATACCTTTGGACCCGGTGCACCCAGAGAGGTACGCTGTCGTAGGCACCAACCTCGACAACAAATAGGAAGGCGAGCTCGTCGATTTCATCCGTGAAAATCGGGACATCTTCGCATGGTCCCCCAAAGACATGCCAGGTGTCCCGACGGATTTCGCCGAGCACAAATTGCATGTCTGATCTGATGCCAAGCCACTCAGGCAGCCTTTGCGCCGCCTGTCAGAAGAGAAGAGAAGAGTTGTTGGAGAAGAGATAGCCCGGCTGTTGGCAGCCGGCTTCATCATGGAAGTGTTCTTTCTAGAATGGCTAGCCAACCCGGTCCTGGTACTGAAGAAGAACAAGCAATGGCGAATGTGTATTGACTACACTAGCCTCAACAAAGCATGTCCCAAGGACCCGTTCGCTTTGCGAAGGATCGACCAAGTGATCGACTCCACAGCCTAATGCGAGCTGTTGAGTTTCTTGGATGCATATTCGGGATATCACCAGATCAAGTTGAACCCGGCCGATAGGATGAAGACTGCCTTCATCACGCCGTTTGGAGACTTCTGCTACTTGACCATGACGTTCAGCTTGAGGAACGCCGGCGCCACATTCCAATGTTGCATGCAGAAGTTCCTCCTCAAGCAACTCGGCAGAAATGCTCACATTTACGTGGACGATGTGGTGGTGAAGACAGAGAAGCGTGGAACACTACTGGAAGACCTCAAGGAGACCTTTGAGAAATTGCTCCGATTTCAAATCAAACTCAATCCGGAGAAATGCGTCTTCGGAGTACCAGCCGGCCAGCTCCTTGGCTTCCTGGTCTCTGAACGCGGCATAGAGTGCAACCCTGTGAAGATCAAGGCTATTGAGAGGATGGAGGTACCCAGCCGACTGCTGGACGTACAAAAGTTCACCGGCTGTTTGGCATCCATCAGCCGATTCATCAGTCGGCTGGGCGAGAAGGCTCTCCCCCTATACCAACTCATGAAGAAGACCACTTTTTTGAGTGGAACCACAAGGCGGACGAAGCTTTTCTCCAACTGAAGAAGATGTTGACTACTCCACCGGTCCTGGCGGCTCCGACTCCTAAGGAACCCATACTCCTCTACATCGCTGCCACCAGTCGAGTGGTCAGCACAGTCATCGTAGTAGAGCGCAAGGAGGAAGGCAAGGCACTACCAGTCTAGAGACCGGTATATTATTTGAGTGAAGTACTGTCGACCTCCAAGCAAAACTACCCCCACTATGAGAAGATGTGCTACGGCGTGCACTTTTCCGCCAAGAAACTAAAGCCCTACTTCCAAGAATATCCAATCACTGTGGTCTGCACGGCTCCACTAGCCGAGATCATCGGGAGCCGGGATGCTTCGGGTCGAGTGGCCAAATGGGCCATAGATTTGGCCCCATACACCATCTACTACCAGCCTCGTACCGCCATCAAGTCGCAAGCGTTGGCCGACTTCCTCGTCGACTGGGCCGAGACCCAGTATCTGCCGCTAGCGCCTGACTCCACCCATTGGGGGATGCATTTTGACGGCTCCAAGATGCGCACCGGCTTGGGAGCCGGCATCGTCCTCACCTCTCCCAAAGGCGACAAGCTCAAATATGTGCTGCAAATCCATTTTGCCGCCTCCAACAACGTCACTGAATACGAGGCACTCATTCACGGGCTCCGGCTGGCCAAAGAGCTCGGCATTCGCTGGATCCTGTGCTATGGTGACTTCGACTTGGTGGTCCAGCAGTCGTCAGGCGATTGGGACGCCAAAGACGCAAACATGGCGAGCTACCGCTTCCTCGTATAGCAACTCAGCGGATATTTTGAGGGGTGCGAGTTTCTCCATGTGCCAAGAAATGACAACGACCAAGCAGACGCCCTGGCACGAATTGGCTCCACCCGACAAGAAATACCGTCCGGCGTCGCCCTTCAGTGCCTCCTAAAGTTGTCTGTCAAGCCATCGCCAGAGTCAGATTCTATCTTCGTACCGGCTCCTCCTGAAGCAGTCGGATCCGACTCGAGGGCCCCCGCAGATGACACAAATATTCCGGCAGACGGCACGGGGATCGTGGCAGTCGCACCCAGCCCGGGGACTGCAGCGGTCGGCCGGAGACTCTAGAGCCTGGTCCAGGGACCGCGCCAGTCGGCCCGGGGACTTCATCGACACAGCAAGTGGCTGCCGACTCCAGCCCACCACCTCCCGGCCCAGCCGCCCTCGTCCAAGTCGCAGTACTGACGATTGCAGAAATTACAGCACCATCATGGGATGAGCCCATCCTCAAATTCCAGGTGAACAAAGAGCTGCCAACTGATGAGATCTTAGCTCATCAAGTGCAACACCGGGCGGCAGCCTACACCATAGTCAACAGAGAGCTTGTAAGGCGCAGTGTCACTGGTGTCTACCAGCGCTGCGTGGAGCCGGAGCAAGGCCAAGCAATTCTCAAGGACATCCATCAAGGTGAGTGTGGCCACCACGCGGCTTCAAGAGCACTCGTCGCCAAAGCCTTCTGCCATAGTTTCTTCTGGCCGACTGCTCTTGAAGACGTCAAGGCCTTGGTCCAAAAATGCAAGGGGTGCCAGAAGTTCCGCTCTAAGCCACACCAGTCGGCTTCTGCACTCAAGACTATTCCCATTGCCTGTCCCTTTGCTGTTTCGGGCCTGGACATGGTAGGACCATTCAAGACAGCACGAGGCGGCTTGACTCACTTACTTGTCACGGTGGACAAGTTCACCAAGTGGATAGAAGCAAAACCAATCAAGAAGTTGAACGGTCCGACTGCTGTGACCTTCATCTCCGACATCACAATTCGGTACGGCATACTGCACAGCATCATCACCAACAACGGCACGAACTTTGCCAAAGGTGTCTTGGCCCGTTTCTACGTGACGCAGGGCATCCGACTGGACTTAGCATCCGTTGCCCACCCGCAGTCCAACGACCAGGTAGAGCGAGCAAACGGCCTAATCCTGTCCAGCATCAAGCCTCGGCTGGTCGAGCCTCTGGAGCACTCGGCCGGCTGCTGGCTTGACGAGTTGCCAGCCGTCCTCTGGAGCCTGCGCACGACTCCAAACAAGTCAACCGGCTTCACGCCCTTCTTCCTCGTCTATGGTGCCGAAGCCGTCATCCCAACGAACATAGAATTTGACTCCCCTCGAATCACCATGTACACCAAAGAGGAAGCAGAAGAAGCACTTCAAGATGGCGTCGACTTGTTGGAAGAGGGCCGGCTGTTGGCACTCAGCCGGTCCAGCATCTACCAACAGAGCCCGCGCCGATACTACAACCGGAAGGTCAAGCCGAGATCTTTCCAAGAAGGAGACCTTGTGCTCCGGCTGATTCAGTGAACAGCCGGCCAGCACAAGCTCTCAGCACCTTGGGAAGGCCCTTTCATCATCAGCAAAGTGTTGGGCAACGACTCCTACTACCTGATCGATGCCCAGAAGCCCCGAGCACGCAAGAGGGACGACTCTGGCAAAGAGACAGAGCGGCCATGGAATGCAAACCTTCTCCGAGGATTTTACAGTTAATGCAGTATGTACCACGCTACCTTTTGTATTAAAGTACGAAGACCTTGGGCCCCTCGAGAAGAGCTCGAGGACTGCCCTCTTTTATCTATATGATAAGAGTTATGCCTATGAGTATGTTATTCTTTGTTATACCGCTTGGCACCAGGTTTGACTAGTTGGCCCGGGGACTTGCCGTCTTAAACTACGAAATGACTTCCTGCAACCGGACAAGTAGTGTGTGGCACTTAAGCCGTCTCCTGTTAGAAGCTGCAGATCGCAGAGCGACTGTCTGGTGGGCAGGAATAAGGTAGAATGGGTGTCCGCATGAAAAATGGCTAAGGACTCAAAGCATGCACATAGTTTAAGCCGGTTTCCAGCCTTTTACAACCGACTCTTGAGCAGCCGGCTCGCCATTCTCTAAATTAACTTGCTAAAAACTCTAAACGGGTAAGTACTTGCCTTCCCAAAGAAGCTAAGTACTTGATCCAGCAGCAGTCCGCAGAGCGGCTGTCTGACTGGCAAGACGGCAACCAAGGGAAGCCGGCAAAGGAAAAAAGCCAAAGAGCAATAAACAAGAAGAGATAGAACGCGGATACATATTTACATAGAAAAGGCCCTTGGCTGAATCCTCAAACAGAAGTTCAAGATACACCCCGTGGGTGGAATTGTGCAAAATAACAAGTTCATTGAGACTATTAAGCAGGTAAAAACAAAGATAAAGTGGCAGCCTAGGAAACCGCGGACGGACTCGGAGGACCGGACGGGTCGGCGGTGCCAGTTGCCGGGGCGGCCGGCTGGTTGGTCTCCGCTTGATCACCTCTGGCGGCAACTGGCTCGGTTGGGCGCGGCTCGTTGCTAGAGGTGCGGTCGAGCTGGGGCTGGCCGTCTGCTCCGACCTCTGGCGCCTCCTCCTCGGCTCCTTCCTCGTCCCCGCCTTCTTCCTCGCCTTCTTCCTCGCCACTGGAGTCAATCACCTCCGCTGAGTCCTCGCTGTCGTCCGGGTTCAGCCCGAACCACTCTGGCGGTGCCTCCTCGCCGTTTTCAGCCTACTTTGGGACGAAGACGCTGGTGTCAGTGTATTCGGCGATCGACGCGGCGCACTTGACGAGATCGTCTTCCACGACCGCTAACTCCGCCTGAGCTTCCAACCGGAATGTGGCTAGCTGGGCTAGACTTAGCCCAGGATACCACGCCTTGGCGAACTCTAAGGCCCGGCGTGCTCCAGCCCAGGCCGAAGAGCCCTTCCAGGCCTCAAGAAGGCCGGCTGCTACCTCTAGACAGTCGGCGGTCCGACTGGGGGTGCGCCGTGCCTGCATATCCGTCCACAGGGCGGCAATCGCCTGGGCGCCGACACATTAAAGTCCGCGCAGCATCCGATGGGCCGGTCGAAGGCGGGCCTCGATGCTCAGGATCTGCTCGCCAAGAGTTTGAGGGGCGTTGGCAGTGATCTGTGCGCCGTCCGCCCTCCGCCCTTCACGATCAGCCTCGATGGCTTGATTGGCGGCGTCCGAATGGCCGGGGAAGAAGTCTGCCAAGGAAGAAGAACGAAGAGCAAGGTTAGAAACTAGAGGCCGACTCAACTAGCAGTCGGCAGCTTAGAAAAGGAAAATGAGGGGAAGCTCACCGTCGACGAGATCTTCGATTGCGTGGAAGCCGGAGACCAGCGTCATCTCCGTGTCGGTCCAGGAGGAGCGCTCGGACGTGAATTCGGCAAGGAGGGCGGTTTCCTTGTCCTCCACCTCCTTCTGGGCCTTCTGGAGCAGCTCCTTCTGCTCCACCAGCTGCGTAGCCAGCCGGTCGCGCTCCTCCATCAGCCGGCCGCACTCCTCCTCCTTGACACGCAGCGCGGTGTTGGCCTCGCCCAGCTGCTGCTGCAGGGCGGCGTTAGCCTCTGAAGAAGAAGAAGGAGGGGTGTCAGTCGTCAACAAGGAAGAAAGATCGCCGGGGAGATCCGACCCGATTGCTCAGCAGTCGGCCCGGATCTTGGGACTACAGCCCGCGGGTGCGCCAGCGCGCCCCCGGGAAGAAAGGAATCATCAACCAAAGAAAAAAGGTCGCCGGGGAGATCCGGCCCGACTGCTCAGCAGTCGGCCCGAATCTCGGGGACTACAGCCCGCGGGTGCGCCAGCGCACCCCCACAGAGAAGGAAGAGGACTCACCCTGGCTGTCCGACAAGTCGGCGGTCCGCTTGGCCAGCTCCTCAACGTTGACGTTGAAGGCGGTCACACGAAGATTGTGGTAATCCTGCATCAAAATTTCAGACAAAATGTTGGTACTTAGAACTCACCGATTAGAGTTCCGAGCCGCCTGCTCAGCAGCCGTCCTGAAACTCGGGGACTACACCCAGTGGGTGCGCTGGCGCACCCCCACAAAGAAGAACAAGAAACAAAAGCAAAAAAGCAAGGACACATACCCGGATGGCTGCTCGCGACGCTAGATACGCCTTGGTGCATTCCTTGATGGCGTCACCCTCGGCTCGGAGCTTGGCTTGGACGTCCAAAAGCGCCAGGTTCAACGGGCCCGTCCCGCCTCCCCGCACCCACCCAGTGGGCACGGCGCTCGTCACCTCGGTATCCGGGATCGTGGAGCTCGTGGCGCCGGCCTCCAGAGGGCGCGGCGCCGAGGCCGCCTTCGCAAGACGGCGACGCGTCGGCGTGCCGACCTCGAGAGCCAGGCCTGTCGCCACCATGCCTTCAGTTGGCGGCACCAGCAGGTCCATCGGCTGCCCGCCTGGCGCGCTCCCGGAGGGCGGCGGTGGCGGCACGGTTACGTCTGGCGTGGCGGTGTCGTCGGCGTCCCTCTCCATGACCGGGTTCTCGTCGCCGACTTCCCCAGTCTGCACCGTGAATTCCGGTGGTGGCGGTGCAGAGTTCAGGGGGACGACGAACACCGCCGACTGGCGGTGTGCGGCTTCTTCAGCGCGCTTCTTCTTCGCGTCGGCAGCCTCGGCTTCGGCCAGCTTCTTCAGGGCGGCGGCCTCCGCCTTGTCGGCTTCCACCTTCTTCAGGCGGGCGGCTTCCCGCTCCTCGCGCGCCTCCCGTGCATTTCGCTCCGTCGCCTCCCGGAGGTCGGCGGCCAGATCAATCCGCCGGGTGGTGGAGGAGGTCTCCGCCGACTTCACGACGGAGCCGGCGGCCGACTTCTCAAGAGAGAGCGGGGCCCCTAAAAGTTGAGAATATAAAGCAAAGGAATTTCAGACAGAGTCAACGAAGAAATGTGAAGGTGCAAAGGGAGGTAGCACTTACGCCGAAATCAGCTGTGGCGTCTTCACCACCTTGCGGAAGCGGTTGGCCTTTGCGGCCGCTTCGTCCCGCTTGGTCGCCGCGGCCGAGCCCTTGGGCTTCTTCGGCCGACTGTCGAACAGGCTCGTCCCAGCCCTGCGCTTCTTAGCACCGCCTTGGGCGTCCGGCGCGGCGGCCGAGCTCGCGCCCGGCTGGTGGCGCGGGGCGACCTCCTCGTCATCGTCAGGCCAGTCCTCGAGACTGGCCCCAAGTCTCGGGCCACCTGCTGCGCCGCTTCCTCCCTCGGCGTCATCCTCCAGGGCCGCCGCCCCCAAATCGGGGTCGTCAACGTCGCTCTCCGCTCGGTCCGGGAGGAATTCGCGGTCCGGCCCCACGGTGCCGGCTGCTGGCTCGAGGAGGGGGTTCTGACCAAAGCCGACTGGTCAGATCGGACAAGACGGACTCGGCAACAAAGAAGTCAGGAGAGTCAAAGGAAAGGATAAAAGAAAAATGACTCACCAGAGGCGGGGGGGGGGGCACGTGAATACGACTCCTTGCCGAAATGCACTCTTTTTTGAGGTCACAGCTCGCAAGATAATTCACCATATAGGCTACCTCGTGAGGCATTTCCTTGGTGCACATCCAACTCGGGTCCCAATGCCCGCTCATCTGGCAAATCATGTGGGGGCGACTTTGGAGTGGGAACACTAGGCGCGCCTCAAAGGCGGACAGCAAATCCGGCTCGGTCAGGCCCTCCGACTGCGTGAGCACTCGAAGTCGCTCGATGGCGCCGGCTCCTGCGGGCCTCAGCGTCCTGGCCCGATGCGACTAGTTGGGCTGCCTCCCCGCCGGCAGACTGGCTACGTAGGCCGGTAGATTGACCCAATCACCCTCCGCGGATACGTTCTTCATGTAGAAGTACGACTGCTGCCACATCTTCACCGACTTTATCAGCTTGATGGTGGGAAACGGGTTGTCGGCCCCCGATCTCCGCACGGCAATGAACGCACTGCACTGAGCCGGCACGCCCGCGGCTTGGGTGCCGAGCTTGGAGTAGAAGAACTCCCCCCAGAGCTCGATGGTGGGGAGAACACCGAGGAAGCCTTCGCACAAGGTGACGAAGGCGGACAGCAGCACCACCGTGTTGGGGGTGAGGTGGTGCGGCTGGAGTCCGTAGAACTCAAGAACAGAGCGGAAGAAGCTGCTTGCCGGTAAGCCCAGGCCGCGTAGGCAGTGCGAGCGGAAGACGACCCGCTCGCCCTCCTGCGGCGCCGGCACGATTTCACCCTCCGCGCGAGGCGGACCCGCACGAGGTCCTCGCCGGGCAGCCGACGCGTCTTGCGGAGAAAATCAACGTGATCGTCATGGACCTCCGAACCGTCCCTGGTGCCGGAGTGTGCCGTAGGGGGCGTGACGGCGGAGGAAGAGCTCATTGTGAGCGGACCACCGCAGCACTCGACTTAGCTTGAGGTGCAACGACGAGAGAGAAGAAGAAGAAGAAGCAATGAGGAGGAGGGACGCGCGTGCTCCGCCGCTCCCCCTCCTCCCCCTACTTATAGCCTCATGGGCTGAGAAGCCAAGGGGGCGGTTATGGGGTCTACTGCGCCCACTACCCCACGCCCCCCACGTTTATCGCGCAAAGTTACTGCGCACAGTAACTCCGCGGGAACCTCAACCGTCCACTCCGGCCGCAGCGGATCAGCTCGCGCGCCGAGGCGCGGTAGTGGCGGGCCCCGCCCATAGGCATGTCCCGTCGCACATGTGGATGGCCAGACTAGCCTGGCCGCTTGTTGCCATGTGACGAGCCCGAAACGGGCGACGGCCTGGAAGCTTAGCAAGCACGCCACTGGGATCCCGCCGGGGCATTCGAATTTTTTTGGACAAGTCAAATTGGGTGAGTCCGACTCTCGCCAGCCGGCCCTGCAGAGGCCGAACGAGGTTTTCACCTCAAATACTCAGAGAAAGAAACTGCTGAGGCTCCTCGGCTGGTTGCCCGCAGCACCTCATCAGCTTTGGGGACTACTGTCGGAGTAATGGGCCACGGGTAGGCTAACCCGAGGCCCAAAGCCTTTCAAGACAGCAGGGCTGGCTGCGCCCCTCGAGACGACAGATGGAGAGCCGCCTTCTGGAGGACGGCTGAAGGAACAGTCGGCTGCCCGGATGCATCCGAGTCCCAGAGGCGAGGTCAGGACCGGCTGACTCCCGCCTGGCGGCTTCCAGAGAAGCCGACCACGGGGAGTCGGCCCATGGCACCAACGAAGCCCATGCCCTCATCAGGGGGTGGGGGGTGGGACAGGGAGTGGCAATAGTGAAGCCCACTCCCTCCCCTTTTCCAGGAGATGGCTAGGCCACAGTGCGCTGTACCAACGGAGATCTCCGTCTGGCACGACACTGTTGCCATGCCATCCCTGACATCAGCAACAGTGGGTGGAGTCCTGTGCCCACGACGGCCTGTCAGTACGGTCCACAGATGACGGGCCCTACCAGTCAGTGAGAGTCTAGAAGACAGCAAGAGCGCCACCAGTCGGACCCGTAGGGAGCCAGGACCCGGGAGTCGGCCTGACCCTCCCAAGGGTTCCCCGCACCATTAACCAGACGAGACCGGGAGTGGCTACAGTGATCACCCGCTAGATAGGGGGCTGTAGCCACGACCCCATGACCAAGCCTGCGTCATTAGAGGCACGACTACAGTAAACAGCAGCCGGGAAGACCCGCAAGCAGCGGGTATGGCCTGTCGGCTTTGTACCAGACCAGTCGGCGAGGCCCGCCAGTCGGCGGGCCCCAGCAGTCGGCGGAAGGGCCGGCGGGCGAGGAGACTGACGGTCGGGCCCTGCTCCCAAACAGTTTTAGATTGTACCCCTAGGGGTAGGCCTATATAAACCCCCTAGGGCACCCATGCAAAGGGTTCGGAACCATTAGAACTAGACCAGTTCCTAGAGGGGGGAGAGAGCCGACCCTGCCTTCTCCTACCTTCAGCATTCAGCTCGAGGAGCACCCTTGTATTCACTTTGCCTTAGTGATCATGCGGAGACCCCGCAGAGCAGGACTAGGGGTGTTATCTCCTAGGAGAGCCCTGAAGCTAGGTAAAGTACGCCAGCGTTCGTGTATACGCCTCATCCCGTTTCCAGGCACCGGCGATGTTCTACTCGCCCCCACCATGATAAGCCATCCAGTGGCATATGTCGCACCCAACCCCCGACATGGGGAGGGGAACCCCAAAGACACACGAGTTGATCTTTTAGCCGTGTGCGGTGCCCCCCTCCACAGTTACACACCTCAGTCATATCGTTGTAGTGCTTATGCGAAGCCCTGCGTCGGTAACTTCATCATCATCATCACCACACCATCATGCTGACGGAACTCTCCCTCGGTCTCAACTGGATCAAGAGTTCGAGGGACGTCATCGAGCTGAAAGTGTGCTGATCACGGAGGTGTCGTGCGTTTGGTACTTGGATCGGTTGGATCGCGAAGACGTTCGACTACATCAACCGTGTTACTAAATGCTTCCGCTTTCGGTCTATGAGGGTACGTAGACACACTCTCCCCTCTTGTTGCTATGCATCTCCTAGATAGATCTTGCGTGATCATAGGTAAATTGTTTGAAATACCGCGTTCCCCAATAGTGGCATCCGAGCCAGGTCTATGCGTAGATGTTATATGCACGAGTAGAACACAGAGAGTTGTTGGCGATAATAGTCACACTTCTTACTAGCAACGTCTTACTTTCATTCGGCGGTTTTGTTGGATGAAGCGGCCTAGACCGACATTACATGACCGCGTTCATGAGACTAGTTCTACCGACGTGCTTCGCACACAGGTGGCTGGCGGGTGTCTGTTTCTCCAGCTTTATTTGAATCGAGTTTGAATACGCCAGGTCCTTGTTAAGGTTAAAACAACACACTTGACGGAAAATCATTGTGGTTTTGATGCGTAGGTAAGAACGACTCTTGCTGGTAGCCCGTAGCAGCCACGTAAAACTTGCAACAACAAAGTAGAGGATGTCTAACTTGTTTTTGCAGGGCATGTTGTGATGTGATATGGTCAATACATGATGAGATATAAATTGTTGTATGATATGATCATGTTTTGTAACAGTCATCGGCAACTGGCAGGAGCCATATGGTTGTTGCTTTATTGTATGAAATGCAATCGCCATATAATTGCTTTACTTTATCACTAAGCGGTAGCGATAGTCATAGAAGCAATAGTTGGCGAGACAACAACGATGCTACGATAGAGATCAAGGTGTCAAGCCGATGACGATGGTGATCATGACGGTGCTTTGGAGATGGAGATCAAAGGCACAAGATGATGATGGCCATATCATATCACTTATTTTGATTGCATGTGATGTTTATATTTTATGCATCTTATTTTTCTTAGTACGTCGGTAGAATTATAAGATGATCCCTCACTAAATTTCAAGGTGTAAGTGTTCTCCCTGAGTATGCACCGTTGTGACAGTTCGTCATACCGAGACACCACGTGATGATCGGGTGTGATAAGATCTACGTTCACATACAACGGGTGCAAGCCAGTTTTGCACATGCGGAATACTCGGGTTAAACTTGACGAGCCTAGCATATGCAGATATGGCCTCGGAACACCGAGACCGAAAGGTCGAACATGAATCATATAGTAGATATGATCAACATAGTGATGTTCACCATTGAAAACTACTCCACCTCACGTGATGATCGGACATGTTGATATGGATCATGTGATCATTTAGATTACTAGAGGGATGTCTATCTAAGAGGGAGTTCTTAAGTAATATGATTAATTGAACTTTAATTTATCATGAACTTAGTCCTGATAGTATTTGCATATCCATGTTGTAGATCAATAACTTGCGATGTAGCTCCCCGTTTATTTTTGATATGTTCCTACAGAAAAATAAGTTGAAAGATGATAGTAGCAATGATGCGGACTAGGGTCCGTGATCTGAGGATTATCCTCATTGCTTCACAGAAGAATTATATCCTTGATGTATCGCTAGGTGACGGACCTATTGCAGGAGCAGATGCAGACGTTATGAACATTTGGCAAGCTTGGTATGATGACTACTTGATAGTTTAGTGCGCCATGCTTTACGGCTTAGAACCGGGACTTCAAAAACATTTTGAATGCCAAGGAGCATATAAGATGTTCCAAGAGCTGAAATTGGTTTTTCAGACTCATGACTGAGTCGAGAGGTATGAGACCCTGACAAGTATTTTGCCTACAAGATGGAGGAGAATAGCTCAACCAGTGAGCATGTGCTCAGGATATTTGAGTACTACAATCGCTTGAATCAAGTGGGAGTTGTTGGATCTCGGGTTTCGGCAAAACCCTCAATGTTCAAACACTGCGGTGCGTACGAAGATCTCCCCCTATCGATCCACGTCCTAGCTTCGCTAAGATCTCAAGGACTAATTCGATGAGCTCGCAACACAATGGACACAAGATTTATACTGGTTCGGGCCACCGTTGTGGTGTAATACCCTACTCCAGTGTGGTGGTGGTGGATTGCCTCTTGGGCTGAGGATGAACAGTACAAGGGGAAGAACAACTTCCTGAGGTGAGGTGTTCTTGTGCTAGGTGAGTATGTGGATGGGTTGGATCTAGGTCTCTCTCAGCTGCCCCCTATGGTGGTGGCTAATCCTATTTATAGAGGCCTTGGTCCTCTCCCCAAATATTGAGCGGGAAGGGAGCCAACAACGGCCAATTTGAAAGGGGACAACTAGTACAAGTTATCCTGACAAAAGCAGTCTTCGCCTGCCAAAGGCTCTGTTGGTGACGCCGTCTTGGGTTCCGCGGTGACCTCCGTCTTACCGTCCCACTGGTCTTAGTCTCGTTGCACTGATATGGAAACCTTTGCTTGACGCCTCAGTACTCCGCGCCTGCGCTTGCTTCCTTAGCACCAAAGAGGAAACAAGGACACTGTGTGCGCTGGCACCCGCCTAGCGCCCGCCTGATCTCGATCATCATGGCTCACATCATTGGAACCTCGCTAGGTTTGCCTTGCCTTGATCTCTCCGCCCCTCGTGAGCCAGCCTAGTGAGGCCGCTCCTGAGGAGGTGCTGTGTCGTCCGCCTCGCGAGGCTTGGCCCCTCGCGAGGATCTTGAATGCTTGTTGGTGAAGATGGGCCGTACAGGCCCGCTCGCAGAGCCACGCCGTGGGCCGCAGGCAGGCAAGTCTGGGGATCCCCGTTCCCAGAACACCGACAGGAGTTAATCTTCCAGATAAGATAGTGAACAGAGTTCTCTAGTCACTATCACCACATTACTGGAACTTCGTGACGAACTATAATATGCAAGGGATGATGAAAACGATTCACCGAGCTCTTCACGATGCTAAATCGGCGAAGGTAGAAATCAAGAAAAGCATCAAGTGTTGATGGTTGACAAGACCACTAGTTTCAAGTAAAAGGGCAAGGGAAAGAAAGGGAACTTCAAGAAGAATGGCAAGCAAGTTGCCATTCCCATGCACAAGCCCAAAGCTAGACCCAAGCTTGAAACTGAGTGCTTCTACTGCAAAGGAAATGGTCACTGGAAGCGGAACTGCCCCAAATACTTGGCGGATAAGAAGGATGGCAACGTGAACAAAAGTATATATGATATACATGTTATTGATGTGTACTTTACTAGTGTTCATAGTAGCCCCTGGGTATTTGATACTGGTTCAGTTGCTATGATTAGTAACTTGAAACAGGAGTTACAAAATAAATAGAGACTAGTTGAGGGCGAGGTGACGATGTGTGTTGGAAATGATTCCAAGGTTGATAAGATGACCATCGCAAACTCCCTTTACCTTTGGGATTAGTGTTGAACCTAAAATAAATGTTATTTGGTGTTTGCGTTGAGCATAATATGACTGGATCATGTTTATTGCAATACGGTTATTCATTTAAGTCAAAGAATAATTGTTATTCTGTTTACATGAATAAAACCTTCTGTGGTCATATACCCAAGGTGAATGGTTTATTGAATCTCGATCGTAGTGATACACATATTCATATTATTGATGCCAAAAGATGCAAAGTTGAGAGTGATAGTGCAAAATACTAGTGGCACTGCCGTTTTGATCATATTGGTGTAAAGTGCATGAAGAAACTCCATGCAGATGGACTTTTGGAATCACTTGATTATGAACTATTTGATGCTTGTGAACCATGCCTCATGGGCAAGATGACTAAGACTCCATTCTCTAGAACAATGGAGTGAGCCACTGACTTATTGGAAATAGTACATACCGATGTATGTGGTCCGATGAGTGTTGAGGCTCATAGCTGGTACCATTATTTTCTGACCTTCACAAATGATTTGAGCAGATATGGGTATATCTACTTAATGAAACACAAGTCTGAAACATTTGAAAAGATCAAGGAAATTCAGAGTGAAGTTGAGAATCATCGTAAGAAGAAAATAAAAGTTTCCACGATCTGATCGTGGAGGCAAATATTTGAGTTACGAGTTTGGCCTTCATTTAAAAACAATGTGGAATAGTTTCACAACTCATGCCACCTGTAACACCACAGCATAATGGTGTGTCCGAACGTCGTAACCGTACTTTCTTAGATATGGTGCGATCTATGATGTCTCTTACCGATTTACCACTATTGTTTTTGGGTTATGCATTAGAGACAACTGCATTCACGTTAAATAGGGCACCATCTAAATCCGTTGAGACGACACCGTATGAACTATGGTTTAAGCAAGAAACCTAAGATGTTGTTTCTTATAAGTTTGGGGTTGCGATGCTTATGTGAAAAAGTTTTCATCTTGATAAGCTCGAACCCAAATCAGGGATGTGTGTCTTCATAGGATACCCAAAAGAAACTGTTGGGTACACCTTCTATCACAGATCTGAAGGTGTCAACATACTGGGAACCAGGGTACCCAGACTTGCCTGTCTGCGGCCCACGTCGCGTTCCGAGTATGGCCCGGTAGGGCCCAGCTGATCGACCATCTGCTCAAGACCCTCGCGAGGGGGCCAGCCCTCGCGAGGAGAACGACCAAGACCTCCTCAGGGAGCGGCCTCACCTAGGCTGCTCCGGAGGGGCGATCAAGACCTCTCCCTAGAGTGGCCTCAGCTAGGCTGCTTTGGGAAGGCGGAGATCTCAAGGCAAGGGCTGCCTCAGGAGGAGGCAGTGACGCAAGCCATGACGAACCGTGCCAGCGGGCGCCAGCGCGCGTCAGCGGGCGCAGTTTCCATATCGGTGCAAAGGAGACCGCACAGGCGCATGTTCCTGAGGGGCGAGACAAAGGTTTCCCCTTTGGTGCAACAAGACCGAAGACCAAAAGGACGGCAGGAAGAATGTCATCGCCGAGCCCACCACCGCGTCACCGCCTGCCCTCTTTGCAGGCGAAGACCACCTTTTGTCAGGATGGGAGCGTCCTTGTGTTCCTGCTCAAATGGCCATTATGGGATTCCCTTCCCGCCTAAACATTTCGGGGGAAGAGGACCCAGGCCGCCTATATAAGTAGCTAGGCTTCCATCATAGAGGGGATGGACTCATTGGGACTTAGCCTAGCAAAGGAGCAAGAACATCCGCCTCCTCATTCTTCTTGAGCTCGCCTCATGAGCTCAGGAAACCACTGTACTTGTTCATACTCGAGCCCTCGCGAGGCCAACCCACTAAAGCAGGACGTAGGGTTTTACACCGCAAGGTGGCCTGAACCTGGGTAAACTCTTGTGTGCTCTACTTGTTTGCTTGCTTGCATTCCATTCCCACCACCAGGAGAAGAGCGAGGCGCTAGGTAGACGTGTAGTGGGAGAGATCTTCGTCACGCCCCTGCGTTCGAATCTTAAGGGTTTTGCGGAGCCCGAAATCCGACATTTGGCGCGCCAGGTAGGGGGCGTGTCGAAATGTCGCTTCTCCGACGACCTCGCTCCGTTCTTCTCTGTCGACCTTGTTTCACCGCCATGGTGGACACTCGCCGAGCACGCGCCGCCAACGTCGCTTAGACGGTGCCCGCGGGTAATGGCGCACCACTCCGCCCCAACTCGCCGGTCGCCAACGCGGCCACGGACCCAGCCGTTCACGAGCAGCAGGACTCGTCGCTGCCGCTGTCCGTGCGGCGCGAAGGCCGCACGGCGACCCCGTCACCTTCGCCGGCCGCGGCGTCGTCCTCGCTAGTCCGCCGTGGGCCGGTCTACCAGCAGACTGCGCTACTGATGGCGCGGGATCTCCTACGCTACCGTCCGGCGGACGACCTCTACGACGAGTGGCTCCATCGCATCACTGAGCTCGTCAACGCCGCCGGGGAGGCGCCCGCACTGACCCATTCCTCTTGCCCTCCGTCGCCCATGGCGGGGAACGAGGACCACGGTGCTCCGCCCCCACCTCCACCGCGCGGCGCCAGCCTTGGGCTCATGCACGAGGCTCCACGGCGCAAACAGCCCCACAGGGCCCCCGCGCGCGACGAGGAGAGCTGCCAGGTGGTCCCGCGCCCCCAGGCAGAAGCGCGCGTGCTCCCCGCTCAATAGCACCAGAACCGCGCCCCACAGGAGGTGGTGGCGCCCGCACCCGAAGGTCCAGCACCGCAGGCGCAGGGGGCGCCATCAATCATGAGCATGGCTGGATGCCGCGCCCTAGCTCCTGAGCTACGGCGCCTCGTCTGGCCCAGCAAGTTCAAGCCAGATCTGCCTCCGCGTTACGACGGCACCGCCGACCCGGCGTAGTTCCTCAAGCTCTATGAGCTCAGCATCGAGGTGGCGAACGGCACCAAGCAGGTCATGGCGAATTGGTTCCCCATGGCCCTCAAGGAAGGTGCGCGCTCCTGGCTCCTGAACCTTCCTCCAGGATCCATCTCCTCCTGGGAGGAGCTTCGCGAGCGCTTCATCGCCAACTTCCAAGGTACCCGCGACCGAGCTCCAGCGGCCGCAGACCTGCGCCGCGTGAAGCAGCAGCCTGGGGAGACCCTGCAGAAGTACATCCAACGCTTCAACACCGTGCGCCTCAAGATCCCCAGGGTCTCCGACGAGGCCATCATCTCGGCGTTCTCCGATGGTGTCTGCGACATCAGGATGAAGGAGGAGCTTGCCATCCATGAGGACCAGTGCATGGCCCTCAAGATGTTCAATCTCGCGGCGAAATGCGCCAGGGCAGAGGAAGGCCGCCTCTCCCTCATGGAACTGACTGAGGCGGAGGCCGACGACAAGAAGACCAAGGCCAAGGAAGCAAAGCACAAGGGACCAGCCATGCTGGCCGTGGAGCCAGAAGTGAAGCGCGGCTACGGCTACAACGACCCTCCAAGAGATAACCGTCCGTACTGCGTCTTCCATGATGTCCATAGCCATAACACCAACGACTGCCAAGAGCTCAGGGCGATGCGTGGCGGGCGCGGCGGGCAGCGCCCTGAGCTCAACAACCGTGGCTACGGCCGCGGAGGAGGCCATGGCGGAGGATGCTGGGACGGCAGGAACTCGCGGCAAGGATGGCGTGATCAGCCTCGTGAAGACCGTTGGCAGGAGCAGCCTCATGACGCCTCCTGGCGTGACCAGCCTCGTGAGGGTCGCCCTCAGGGCAACGCGGGCCTGCCTCTGCTGCCACCACCGCCAAGAAGGAACGACGATGCCCGCCAGGGAGACGAAGCGGGGGGCTTCCAGGAGCCACGCGGGGTCGCGTGCATCCTGGGAGGAGCCCACGCTCCGGCTTCTCACCGCATCTTCAAGCAGTTCGCTCGTGAGGTGAACGCGGCGCTCCCCCGGCCCGATGCCGCGCGCAACCTCAGGTGGGCCAAGCAGATCATCGCCTTCGACCCCAAGGATCAGCTCAGGTGCACTGCTGTGCCGGGCACTCTCCCGACGCTCTGCACCCCGACCATCAGTAACATCCGCGTGACCAAGACCCTCATCGATGGTGGGGCAGGGCTCAACGTCCTCTCCGTCCAGATCTTCGAGACTCTTCAAGTACCCTATGATCAGCTGCACCCGACCAAGCCATTTTACGGAGTCACAGATGGCTCCACCCTCCCGATGGGGCAGGTCCGCCTCCTCGTCACCTTCGGCGACCGCGACAACTACCACACCGAGCTCATCGACTTCGACATCGCCAACATCAACCTCCCGTACAACGCCATCCTAGGGTACCCGGCCCTCTCCAAGTTTATGGCGGCGACCCATCATGGCTACAACGTCCTCAAGATGCCTGGAAGCGGCGGAGTCATCACGATCGCCTGCGACGAGAAGGAAGCAGTACATTCTCTGGAGCGCGACTACCAGACTGCGGCGATCAAGAGCTCCGACGGGGACGGAGCCGTCTTCGCCATGATGACCGCCCCTAAGAAGAAGCAATTGCCCGACTCTCAGGCCTCGGGGGCTCCCGACGGCACCACTTCAAGCTCCGCGCCTGCCGACGAGGCGCCCTCCGCCCTTGCATAGGGAGGCACACGCGGCGCCCCTCTCAGGACGGGCTCGGGGGCTCCCCTCAGGGGGACCCTGGACCTGGTTGTGAGGGAGGTGCCCGGGCACCACTCGCAGGCGCCCCCCGCCATGCGTCATCATGAGCCCAGCGTGAGCCTCATAACGCTGGGGGCTCAGGACCCTATCGACCAAGCTACCAAGGAACCTTACCCACCTACTCAAGACCTAAGCAACCAGTTTCGCGTCTGCATCGACATCCCGAGCGTCAACAGGGCTGCCGCCCAGGGCCTCTTCCAGCCGAAGGCGGTCGGCTGGAGGAGGGCCTTCCCCTCTGGCCTCCGCAACGCGGCCGCCACATACCAGCACTTCGTACAATAGGCTGTGGGGGCCCAGGAGGCTCAGCGGCAGGCGGTCCTGACGGAGAAGGACCAGGACCCCCGCGACCGCTGAGGGCCTCCGGAGCCCCTGGGCCTTGGGAGCTCGGCTCTCCTCAGGAGCAACCTGCATGGCTCGCGTCTCCAGCTACCCCAACTCCTCTTCAGCGGCGAGTACCAGGTGATGTCTCAGGTATTCCGTCGAGGGCGCCCCTCGGGCTGCATCATCCTCGAGTTGCTAGGGGATTACCCCCCACGTCTGTCTCTTTTTGCGCATGAATCAGAACTGGTTGCTTCCTTTTGCATCATCTATATGGTTGGCACCCTCACCGCCACTAAGGTCATGAGCCCTTGTGAGCCCTCCACGACCGCCCCATGATTAAGGACTGGCACGGTGTCTGTGCTCGGGCCCGTCCCTGCAGCTTTGCTAAACCCAAGGGCTGAGCTCTGTCTCGCGAGCCATTCCCGTGATGTCACCTCCTGTGGTCCTTGGTGCCTTGTTCTCGCATGGGCTAATCGTTGGTGGGTAAGTAGGGGCCCGTGGCAGGTGCCTCGCTCCCGCGGGAACCGCACGCCGGTTGTTTATCTTTTGGACTATAGCATGAGAAGACTGGGCACGGCGTCTGTGTTCGGGTCCGTCCCTGCAGCGTCGATAAATCCAGCGGCTGAGCTCTGTCTTACGGGCCGGTCCCGCTAACGTCACCTCCTGGGGTCGTTGGTGCTGCGGTCTTCTCATGCAATGCCCTCTGGAGATGCATTCGGCGCAGGTCTAGGCAACCCATCTCTTTTCACGTTTTGCAGAAGAAGACTTGGGCGCAACCTGCCTCAGGCGCAACCCGCCTCAGGGTAGGGTCTCGTGAGTGATGCATAAGCTCGCGAGAACTTCCTCAAAGTCGTTCAGCTCGGGTTGAGGAGGGCCCATATACACCCTGGCTGTCCCGCCGTGCGAGCCACATGTCCGGACGAGCTGTACACACCCGGGAGTCTCTCCCGGTGGGAGGCTCCCTCCCACGATCCAGTGGAAGTGCTTAGCTCCGCGCTTGCAAACAAGGAGCGGTTGTGCCCATGAACCAGTGGAAGCACCAAGCTCCACGCTGGCCGATACGACCGAGGAGCGGTTATGCCCACACTCCACGCAAGTGTGGTAGCTCTATGCTCCGCGCTAGTTATAAACAACCGAGGGCGGCCCCTAGCGGTTGCACCAATCTCAGGGAGCTTTTCAGCTCACGACGCTCACAACTTCTCCTTGGAAGGGTATCGCGAGGGGGGCTAGGCACGGGGGCTATGCTCAGGTCACGCCTGGCAGACGCCACCCTACCAGGTGCCCAGACACCAGGCTTTCTCGCGCCCCCATCCTAGGCGAAGGCTCGTGAGCAAGGTATGGTGCTCGTTCTCCCTCATGAGAGCCATTTGTACATCAAGGGGGACCCCTGGGCATCGCGACCCAGGGGCCTCACTAGTCATGTAGCCCCTCACTCCTTGGGCCCGGTGCTCAACGGCGGTCGAGGTATGCGCGGGGCTGGGCCCTGCCGACGCAGAACGCAAACGGGTCGCTTAAGCGTTAAGGGGGACCCCTGGGCATCGCGACCCAGGGGCCTCACTAGTCACATAGCCCCTCATTCCTTGAGCCTGCCCTGGTGACCCGGAGGGCTCAATGGCGATCGAGGTATGCGCGGGGCTGGGCCCTGCCGACGCAGAGCACTTAAGCAAACATGAATGGAAGCAAGCACGGAAATCACCGAATTCAAAGCCTAGCTATTACAATAAAGCTCAAGTTCATCAAATTCAAACAAGTCTCACGCCTCCTCGAGGAACTCGCATACCCCTCAGTAGGAACAGGTCAGGCATCACCAGACGCGCTGGCACCAGCTTCCGCCTCTTCAGACGCATCAGCAGCAGCTGGAAGGAACGCCTCCACCAGCTCTTTGACCTTCTCCGCCACACACTCAGCAGCCGCGCCCCCAGGCTTGTAGCCAGCGGCTGGGATAGCGTGGCCAGGTCGAAGCTGGGGTCAAGAAGGAAGAAATGGCCGCACACCTGCGCCAAGGTAGAGGTAAGAAGCGACCGGCCCTCAGTATCAGCTAACTGACCGATTGCAGATGCCACGTCGCCCAGGGCCTTCACGAGTGCAGCTAGGAGCCCGATGGCGCCATCCTCCGGGGTGGCCAGTGGCTCTTCGAAACCCTCCCCATAGGCGATCCACAGCAGCCTGCGGGCCTCGAGCTCGAAGGCGGCGAGGGCCTCACGGCCCACCGTCACCGTCTTCTCCGAGGCTGCGAGGGCGTCCTCCTGGCCCTCAGCTCGTCCTCGCGCTTGGCTTGGGACGCCTTGGCTTCCTCGTCCTCTGTCTTTAGCTTTTGCAGGCTCGCGCGGTCGGCGTGCTGCTCCTCCTGCAACCGCGATGTCTCGGCCTTCTCGCCCTGAAGCTCCTTCTCCAACCTCTCAAGCTCCAGGGCGTGCTTCGCGCTCTCCTCACGGAGGGTCTTAAGTTCGTCTTCCGCCTCCTAACGACACTTCTCGGAGGACGCTGCCTAGGCTTCCGCGGTCTCCCACGCACGTGCAGCCGAGGAAGCCTCCTCCCGACCCTCAGCGACGGCCGCCGAAGCCTGACTCCAGGTGGCCTGCCCGGACTCCTTCGCTTGCAGCCACCCCGAGAGTAGGCCCAAGTGGGCGTCTACCGCACGGTCATCACTGTCCCGAAAGACAATGCGGAGCTGGTTCAGCGCAGCGAAGGCCGCCTCCAAGGCCTCGGGACCAGAGCTCACCTGCTGACGAGGGAGCGCCACCACGACCGCCCACTCGGCCAAGGGCTTGGGGGCTCCCGGTCCCTTCGCTGGCACGGCGGGAGTAGGGGTCACCCGACCCTCGCGAGGAACTACAGCAGAGTCCACTAGGGGCGTCGCCACCACGCGCTCAACAGTTTGGCTGGCTGAGGCGTGTGGCACCACGGCGGCAGCGGCAATAGCAGCAGGAGGGGCGGGACTTCGAGAAGTGGCCCCTCCCTTCATCTTCTTCAGCATGCCGCCAATGCTACTGCATCAAGAAACGCGCATCAGAAGCACAACGGGCAATAGAACAACGGAAGAACCTGCACCGACGGCATCACGACCTGGCATACCAGCGACGGTCGAAGCCCGCCTAGGGACTGGGTCTCGCAGGCATGGGGAACTAAGCTACCGCAGGGACGGAAGAGAAGGAAGGTCTTGCTTTAACAATAGATCTCATGAGGAACCCGGGTTTATGACGCTTGTTCGACAGCAAACAAAGGTTGCAAACATTTACACACCCTCTCGGGGCCATTCATGGTTGCCTCGCAGGGACCAAGCAAAAGAAAACCACCTCTGGAGGAGTGACGCCCGAGCTCCTTCAGCGGCGACGATGGTCGGAGGACGCCGCATCCCTCCGGCGGCGAGGGCGGCGGCTCGTAGCTCTCGCCAGAGCTCGAGGCCGTCGCAGGAGAAGCGGATTTGCTACTAGGGGAGTCGGGGGCGGAGCCAATGGCGAACACTTCGCCCTAGGCCTCGGCGCCTAGGCAGCACCGGAAATGGTCGTGGGGAAGCCCCTCCTCTTCGCTGCACGCTCGTCGTCGGCCATCCTCCCCGAAGACTTTGAAGGTCAGTGAAGCCAGCCCATCCAGCCTGAAGTGAAGAACGTGCCTCCCGGCAGGGGCGCATGCGCAGCGCACCACGCCCCAACCCCAGGTCATGTAGACCTGGCCGGAGGAAATCACCTCCATGTCAGCGTACAAATGGGGGAGATGGATCCATCATGCAGAAGCTGCATCGTCACTCGTCCGCGGGCCGGAAGCACCTCCCTCAGACATGGGGGGATGAGGATCCAAGTGTGCGGGGGAGCTCCCGCCCACACGATGAACTCACGGACGTCATCCTCAGCATGGGGCAGCGGCGAGAGGCGTGGCGTCACTCACCCCGTCGGGCGGTCACTTGCGCCGCCCCCATTGCCGTCGCCCGCGCCGCGCACGGCCATCGCCGGGGCGGCCGTATGAGGCGGAAGCCCTGGTGGCGCCCGCATACACCACGTGCGAGCATCCGCTGGCCCCCGAGGCGCTCTCGGTGAATCGCGGCGCCTCTTCTTCGGCGGGAGCTGCTCGGGCTCCACTACCGGGTCCTTCCCCTTCTCTGCGGCAGAAAACCTGTGAATCGGTGCCATCGAAAAACCCTCGCCGGAGGAAGAGGAACTGGGGTTTTGGCCTGGAACAGTCAAATAAGCGGGGGTGGCGTCTTGTCCCCCATTTATAGACTGGGAAGGCAAATCGCCAGCCACTCGCGCGCGGGCACGCCGGTTCTGTCGCCCGCGCCAAGGAGCTGTCAAGTCACACGGTTACCAAGGCTGCGTGGGGAGTGGAGTCGACACGTCCCGTCAAACCGTCATGCGCCGGCCTGGCCCACAGTCTTTGGGGTCCGCGGCGCTTCGTCCTCACCTAGGCTTCGCCCAGAAGCCAACTCCGCGCGCGCCTTGGGCCCAGGGGCTACTATCGGCGTACTAGGAACCAGGGTACCCAGACTTGCCTGTTTGCGTCCCACGTCGCGTTCCTGGTACGGCCCGGTAGGGCCCAGCTGATCAACCATCTGCTCAAGACCCGCGCAAGGGGGCCAGCCCTCGCGAGGATAACGACCAAGACCTCCTCAGGGAGCGGCCTCACCTAGGCTGCTGCGGAGGGGCGATCAAGACCTCTCCCTAGAGTGGTCTCAGCTAGGCTGCTTCGGGAAGGCGGAGATCTCAAGGCAAGGGCTGCCTCAGGAGGTGGCAGTGACGCAAGCCATGACGAACCGCACCAGCGGGCGTCAGCGCGCGCCAGCGGGCGCAGTTTCCATATCGGTGCAAAGGAGACCGCACAGGCGCAGGTTCCCGAGGGGAGAGACAAAGGTTTCCCCTTTGGTGTAACAAGACCGAAGACCGCAAGGACGGCAGGAAGGATGTCATCGCCGAGCCCACCACCGCGTCACCGCCTGCCCTCTTTGCAGGCGAAGACCACCTTTTGTCAGGATGGGAGCGTCCTTGTGTTCCCGCTCAAATGGCTGTTGTGGGATTCTCTTCCCGCCTAAACATTTCGGGGGAAGAGGACCCAGGCCGCCTATATAAGTAGCTAGGCTTCCATCATAGAGGGGATGGACTCATTGGGACTTAGCCTAGCAAAGGAGCAAGAACATCCGCCTCCTCACTCTTCTTGAGCTCGCCTCCTGAGCTCAGGAAACCACTGTACTTGTTCATACTCGAGCCCTCGCGAGGCCAATCCACTAAAGCAGGACGTAGGGCTTTACATCGCAAGGTGGCCTGAACCTGGGTAAACTCTTGTGTGCTCTACTTGTTTGCTTGCTTGCATTCCATTCCCACCACCAGGAGAAGACCGAGGCGCTAGGTAGACGTGTAGTGGGAGAGATCTTCGTCACGCCCCTGTGTTCGAATCTTAAGGGTTTTGCGGAGCCTAAAATCCGACAGAAGGCAAGATCTTTGTTGCTAAGAATGGATCCTTTCTAGAGAAGGAGTTTCTCTCGAAAGAAGTGAGTGGGAGGAATGTAGAACTTGATGAGGTAATTGTACCTTCTCCCGAATTGGAAAGTAGTTCATTACAGAAATCAGTCCAAGTGATTCCTACACGAATTAGTGAGGAAGCTAATGATGATGATCATGAAACTTTAAATCAAGTTACTACCAAATCTCGTAGGTCAACCATAGTACGGTCCGCACCAGAGTGGTACGGTAATCCTGTTCTGGAAGTCATGTTACTAGACCATGACAAACCTACGAACTATGAGGAAGCGATGATGAGCCCAGATTCTGCAAAATGGCTTGAGGCCATGAAATCTGAGATGGGATCCATGTATAAGAACAAAGTATGGACTTTGGTGGACTTGCCCGATGATTGGCAAGCCATTGAGAATAAACGGATCTTCAAGAGGAAGACGGACGCTGATGATAGTGTTACTATCTTCAAAGCTCGAATTGTCGCAAAAGGTTTTTGACAAGTTCAAGGTGTTGACTACGATGAGATTTTCTCAGCTGTAGCGATGCTTAAGTCTGTCCGAATCATGTTAGAAATTGCTGCATTTGATGAAATCTGGCAAATGGATGTCAAAACTGCATTCCTTAATGGATTTCTTAAAGAATAGTTGTATATGATGCAACCAAAAGGTTTTGTCGATCCTAAAGATGCTAACAAACTGTGCAAGCTCCAGCTGTCCATCTACGGACTGGAGCAAGCATCTCGGAGTTGGAATATATGCTTTGATAAGTTGATCAAAGCATATAATTGTATACAAACTTGTGGTGAAGCCTGTATTTACAAGAAAGTGAGTGGGAGCACTACAACCTTTCTGATAGGTATATGTGAATGACATATTGTTGATCAGAAATGATGTAGAATTTTCTGGAAAGCATAAAGGAGTGTTTGAAAGGATTTTTTCAAAGAAAGACCTCGGTGAAGCTACTTACATATTGAGCATCAAGATCTATAGATATAGATCAAGGCACTTGATAAGATTTTTCAATGAGAACATACCTTGACAAGATTTTGAAGTAGTTCAAAATGGAACAGTCAAAGAAAGAGTTCTTGCCTGTGTTGCAAGGTGTGAAGTTGAGTAAGACTCAAAACTCGACCATGGCAGAATATAGGAAGAGAATGAAAGACATTCCCTATGCCTCAGTCATAGGTTCTATAAAGTATGCCATGCTGTATACCAGACCTATTGTGTACCTTGCATGAGTTTGGCAACTGGGGTACAATAGTGATCCAGGAGTAGATCACTAGACAACGGTCAAAATTATCCTTAGAGGACTAAGGAAATATTTCTCGGTAGTGGAGGTGATAAGGAGTTCATCGTAAAGAGTTACGTTGATGCAAGCTTTAACACCGATCTGGATGACTCTAAATCTCAATGTGGATACATATTGAAAGTGGGAACAATTAGCTAGAATAGCTACGTGCAGAGCATTGTAGACACAGAAATTTGCAAAATACATACGGATCTGAATGTGGCAGACCCGTTGACTAAACTTCTCTCACAAGCAAAACATGATCACACCTTAGTACTCTTTGGGTGTTAATCACATGGCGATGTGAACTAGATTATTGACTCTAGTAAACCCTTTAGGTATTGGTCACATGGTGATGTGAACTATAGGGTGTTAATCACATGGTGATGTGAACTATTGGTGTTAAGTCACATGGCGATGTGAACTAGATTATTGACTCTAGTGCAAGTGGGAGACTGAGGAATATGCCCTAGAGGCAATAATATAGTTGTTATTTATATTTGCATAGAAACTACGCATAGACCTAGCTCATGATGCCACTGTTGGGGAACGTAGCATAAATTCAAAATTTTCCTACGTGTCACCAAGATCTATCTATGGAGTCATCTAGCAACGAGGGAGGAGTGGATCTACATACCCTTGTAGATCGCGCGCGGAAGTGTTCAAGAGAACGGGGTTGATGGAGTCGTATTCGTCGTGATCCAAATCACCGATGATCCTAGCGCCGAACGGACCGTCGTGATCCAAATCACCGATGATCCTAGCACCGAACGGATGGCACCTCCGCGTTCAACACACGTACGGAGCAGCGATGTCTCCTTCTTGATCCAGCAAGGGGGAAGGAGAGGTTGATGGAGATCCAGCAGCACGACGGTGTGGTGGTGGAAGTAGAAGGATTCCAACAGGGCTTCGCCAAGCGCTGCGGGAGGAGGGAGATGTGTCACGGGAGGGAGAGGGAGGCGCCAGGGCTTAGGTACATCTACCCTCCCTCCCCCCCACTATATATAGGGCCAAGGGAGAGGGGGGGGGGGGCGCAGCCTTGGCCCTTCCTCCAAGGAAGGGTGCGGCCAGGGAGGAGTCCCTCCTCCCCAAGGCACCTAGGAGGTGCCTTCCCCCTTTAGGACTCTTCCTTTCCCTTATCTCTTGGCGCATGGACCTCTTGGGGCTGGTGCCCTTGGCCCATATAGGCCAAGGAGCATACCCCTACAGCCCATGTGGCCCCCCGGGGCAGGTGGACCCCCGGACCCCTTTCGGCACTCCCGGTACAATACCTATAATGCGCGAAACTTTTTCGGCGACCAAAACAAGACTTCCCATATATAAATCTTTACCTCCGGACCATTCCGGAACTCCTCGTGACGTCCGGGATCTCATCCGGGACTCCGAACAACTTTCGGGTTACCGCATACTAATATCTCTATAACCCCAGCGTCACCGAACCTTAAGTGTGTAGACCCTACGGGTTCGGGAGACATGCAGACATGACCGAGATGACTCTCCGGTCAATAACCAACAGCGGGATCTGGATACCCATGTTGGCTCCCACATGTTCCACGATGATCTCATCGGATGAACCATGATGTCAAGGACTTAATCAATCCCGTATACAATTCCCTTTGTCTAGCGGTACGATACTTGCCCGAGATTCGATCGTTGGTATCCCGATACCTTGTTCAATCTCGTTACCGGCAAGTCTCTTTACTCGTTTCGTAACACATCATCCCGTGATCAACTCCTTGATCACATTGTGCACATTATGATGATGTCCTACCGAGTGGGCCCAGAGATACCTCTCCGTTTACACGGAGTGACAAATCCCAGTCTCGATTCGTGCCAACCCAACAGACACTTTCGGAGATACCTGTAGTGTACCTTTATAGCCACCCAGTTACGTTGTGATGTTTGGCACACCCAAAGCACTCCTACGGTATCCGGGAGTTGCACAATCTCATGGTCTAAGGAAACGATACTTGACATTAGAAAAGCTTTAGCATACGAACTACATGATCTTGTGCTAGGCTTAGGATTGGGTCTTGTCCATCACATCATTCTTCTAATGATGTGATCCCGTTATCAATGACATCCAATGTCCATGGTCAGGAAACCGTAACCATCTATTGATCAACGAGCTAGTCAACTAGAGGCTTACTAGGGACATGGTGTTGTCTATGTATCCACACATGTATCTGAGTTTCCTATCAATGCAATTCTAGCATGGATAATAAACGATTATCATGAACAAGTAAATATAATAATAACCAATTTATTATTGCCTCTAGGGCATATTTCCAACATATTATTCATGATAGAATTGTATTAACTGGAAACTTAGTACATGTGTGAATACATAGACAAACAAAGTGTCCCTAGTATGCATCTACTTGACTAGCTCGTTAATCAAAGATGGTTAAGTTTCTTAGCCATAGACATGTGTTGTCATTTGGTGAACGGGGTCACATCATTAGGAGAATGATGTTAGGGACAAGACCCATCCGTTAGCTTAGCATAATGATCCTTTACTTTTTCTGCTATTGCATTCTTCATGACTTATACATGTTCTTCAGACTATGAGATTATGCAACTCCCGAATACCGTAGGAACACCTTGTGTGCTATCAATCGTCACAACATAACTGGGTGATTATAAAGATGCTCTACAAGTGTCTCTGATGGTGTTTATTGAGTTGGCATAGACCAAGATTAGGATTTGTCACTCCGTGTATCGGAGAGGTATCTCTGGGCCCTCTTGGTAATGCACATCACTATGAGCCTTGCAAGCAATGTGACTAATGAGTTAGCCACGGGATGATGCATTACGGAACGAGTAAAGAGACTTGTCGGTGACGAGATTGAACTAGGTATGATGATACCGACGATCGAATCTTGGGCAAGTAAGATACCGATGACAAAGGGAACAACGTATGTTGTTATGCGGTTTGACCGATAAAGATCTTCGTAGAATATGTAGGAGCCAATATGAGCATCCAGGTTCCACTATTGGTTATTGAACAGAGATATGTCTCGGTCATGTCTACATAGTTCTCGAACCCGTACGGTCCGCATGCTTGACGTTCGATGCCGATTTGTATTATGAGTTTTGTGTTTTCATGAACCGAAGTTTGTTCGGAGTCCCGGATGAGATCACGAACATGAAAAGGAGTGTCGAAATGGTCGAGACATAAATATTGATATATTGGAAGGTTATGTTTGGACAACAGAATGGTTTTGGATAGGTTCGGGCATTTTCCGGAGTACCGGGGGGTTACAGGAACCCCCCGGGGATTAATGGGCCACAATGGGCCTTAGTGGAGAAGAGAGAGGGCCGGCCAGAGGTGGCGCCCCCCTTGCCCAGTTTGAATTAGACAAGGGGAGGGGGCGGCGCCCCCTCCTTCCTTCTCTTTTCTCCTCTTTCCCTTCTTCTCCTACTTGGACAGGGAAAGGGGGGGGACCGATCCTACTTGGACTAGGAGTCCAAGTAGGACTCCCCCCATGGCGCGCCCCCTCCTAGAGCCGGCCTGCTCTCCTTTCCCTTTAGATACGTGGGGAGGGGGTACCCCAAAGACACACAAGTTGATCTTTTAGCCGTGTGCGGTGCCCCCTCCATAGTTACACACCTCGGTCATATCGTTGTAGTGCTTAGGCGAAGCCCTATGTCGGTAACTTCATCATCACCGTCACCATGCCGTCGTGCTGACGGAACTCTCCCTCGGCCTCAACTGGATCAAGAGTTTGAGGGATGTTATCGAGTTGAACGTGTGTTGATCGTGGAGGTGACGTGCGTTCGGTACTTGGATCGGTTGGATCGCGAAGACGTTCGACTACATCAACCGCGTTACTAAATGCTTCCGCTTTCGGTCTACGAGGGTACATAGACACACTCTCCCCTCTCGTTGCTATGCATCTCCTAGATAGATCTTGCGTAATCGTAGGTAAATTTTTTGAAATAGTACGTTCCCGAACAAACCCATCCCTACGCAAGCGACCAAGATCATCCCAAAGAAATCACATGTCAAACGGCTAGTGCCCCTGGTTCATCCTCACGCCCTCATGGCTCTGTGCTCGATGACTGGGTGAGCTGCTTAGTTTCATGCCTCCAGCGGAGCAATCTCCAGACGCAAGGATATCTCCCCGCGACAGATCTCATCCCTATCCGCGCCGGATTGATTTCCGTGGATGGTGAGGCCTTCGCGGAGAACTTCCCTGTTCCAAGTAGGGAAGAGAGGGTATGTTTCGTGCCTTTCCTTCTACAAGGTTTAGGCTTTCCCATTCACCCCTTTCTACGAGGTTTGCTAGAGTTTTACAAGATCCAGCTTCATCACCTCACCCCTGGATCCATACTGCATATTTCCGACTTTGTTGCCCTTTGCGCGATGTTGTTGGGCTGCGAGGCCCACTTCGAGCTGTGGAGGAAGTATTTCTGTCTCGTCCCTTGTACCGCAGGGGGTCAATTTTTGAAGTAGGCAGAGCCGAGGTATGTCGTATAGCCGGAACGGGATATCCCATCGGAACCCCGAAGAAGGACTCCGACGAATGGTCCTCATAATGGTTTTACATTGAAGACGTCCCCCTATCCGACCCTGTTCGGATGGGGTTGCCTGAATACTCAGACGCTCCCTTAAAGAAGTGGTTCAACTGGCGGCCAAAAAGCCCGTCCCAAAAAGAAAGTGACAAAGTGCGACTTCTGGCTGCCAAAGTCCGACTGCTAACCCACAACAAGTTGACCATGTTCGATGTGATGGCTGTCGTCATAGCTCTCTGTGTACAACCTCTTCAATAGAGAATGCACCCTTTGTGGTGCTACAACGGGACAACTGATGCCACCCGCTACAAGAGACAAGGGCCGGATAATCAAACAGCCATGGACGCAATACTAGCTGATCTCTTAAAAGGAGACGAAGAAGAGTTTGCCCGTGTAAGGAACAGGGATGGTGTAGCGACCCGACCTCAGATGGTCAAGTCTCTGTGCATAAGTGTCATCCCTGGATCGGTAATGCTGACACACACAGTACTCGTAGGACTTATAATAGAGTAGCAATCACACACTTATTACATTGATAGTCTCCAAAGAGAACTTATTACAGTAAATATGGCTTAAGGCCATCTAAGTAAGATAACAACGGAAGGCTTGGAAGATAAAGTGAGTCCATCAACTCCAACAGCATAGCTGAGTGCATGACAACGACCTAGCACACCTTACTCTTCGTCTGAAAAGTCTGCAACATGATATGTTGCAGCCCGAAAAATGGTCAGCACATGGAATATGCTGGCAATATAACACATTTGAGCAATGAACAGGTAAATGCTATCACTACATGCATATATGGCTGGTGGAGGCTCTATGGTTATAATGTTTTTGTGAAAAGCCAATTTTTCCATACAACAAAGGAATGTATTTTATTTAACTATCATGGTAGTTGTTAAACATTGAGAAGGTTCCTCGAACTCAATCCCAATTAGAAAGTAATTAACAACCCAACAAATTAAGTAATAGAGTGATGAGATCAATATGATAATCCAAGATCCAAATACTAAAGATGTCCATAACTGGGGACACGGCTAACCATGATTAGTTTGTACACTCTGCAGAGGTTTGCACACTTTTCCCCACAAGACTCGATCTCCTCTGTTGGATTTCTCGCACTACATGGTATTTGAGAAATGGATGACCGAGACATAGTTTTTCAGAAGCATTAACTCTAACCCCGGGTAGACCGTACCAACCTACATCCCCTACATATGCTAGCCTACCACTGGAAGAGGTCATGCAACTTACTCCACTATGATAGAGCCCATAATAGCTTGTGGCTGCACACGGAAGTTTGTAGCATGAATAATCTTATGATCCCTTTGAGCCTGGGTGGCGAACCATAGGATGATCACACGGGTACTCCGGGATATCCTAGGACAGCACTGGATTCTCCAGGTGCCCGCAACCAATCCACCCAGATGTGTGTTTAAGTAGCCATCTTAAGTTAACCATTAATTAACAATCTCACATCTGTCATGGATACTCTCAAACCCAATCCACATCTACGAGCATAGCATGGCGATATAAGCATAACGTAGAAGTAACTCCCAACGGTTTGATAATAAAAGGGCAATAGGTTCTACCTCATCATCTACTTCCCAAAACCCACATGTTAAGAGATCCTACTCATGCAATGTTTAAGGGCTGTAACTAATGCATAAAACTGGGTAAGAAAAGAGTATGATCAAAGTGTTACTTGCCTTGCTGATGATCCGCAAAACCTAGTGACTCGTAGTAGCACGCTGCGCACTCCGAGAATTCTATCGCAAACAAACAATAGCATACATAAGCAATCAAGCAAAGATGCACGGGTAAAACTCAAATAAGAAGATCGAATATGAAAACTCAACTAAAGATATTCGATCTGCAAAAAGAATCAATCGAATCGAAGCTACGGAATTTAAACTACGGTCAAAAGAACTTTGAAATAAAATCTGCTCGAAACCAAATTGTAAATTATCAAAACCTTGTTCAAGTTGATTAAATAGAAAGAAGGGCTCGAGATGAATATTTTGGCGTTGGTTTCACTGCATTTGGACAAACGGTTGAAAAGTAACGAGGGTTTGAAGATCAGGGGCTAATCTACGATAAAAATAATTGTGGATAGGTCCCTAGCCAAAAATAAAATAAAAATAAAAGACTAGTGAATGAATGTTCGTTGTGTGAACCTTACCGGCGAACATCGTTTGTTTAAACAAACGATCGGACGAACGTCCGCTAAGTAAATAAACCGACGGAAAACCGATCTAAAAAAATAAAAAGGAATCTGAAATGAAAAACCGGGGTTAACCGAGAGAAAAACGACCGGTCAACATGGTCAACGGCGGTGACTCCGACGAGATTCGGCGTGGCGCGGGCAGGACGGCGGCGGCGCGGGCGGCGCTAGGGTTTGGACGGCGGGGCGGCTGTGTGGGCTGGGGCGGCCGCGGCCTTGGCTTATAAAGCTTGGCGCGGCAGTGTCCGGGTCGAGCACGGCCCGCTAGGTCGGTGCGTGTTTTTTTAAATACGGACGGAGTAAAATAAATAAAAGAAATACCAAACAGAGTCCAAAAATACCCAAATAAATTTTCACGGTCCTCTAATAATATTTTGGACAAAGTGAACATTTATTTAGGCTAAGAATGTAATTTTGAAAAAAATGCATATTTTTCTAATTCAAATAAAATAGCTATAAAATCCGAATAAAATTATTTATTTGATTTTAACATTTTTCCTCCAATATTTCATTTAGTTTGGAGAAGTCATATTATCTCCTCTCATATATTTTTATTATGAAATATTTCTAGAGAGAAATAATAAAACCAAAATGATCCTCTTTCCAATATTTGAAAAAAATTCAAATATGAAAATCGTGAAATCCCAACTCTCTGTGTGGGTCCTTGAGTTGCTTAGGATTTTCTAGGATCGCAAAACCGAATGCAATAAAATATGATATGCATGAATGACCTATGTATTACATTCCAAATTGAAAATTTGGGATGTTACAAACCTACCCCCCTTAAAATGAATCTCGTCCTCGAGATTCGGGTTGGCTAGAAAATAGGTGTGGGTGGTCTTTCCGTAGATCATCCTCTCGTTCCCAGGTGGCTTCATCCTCGGTATGGTGGCTCCACTGAAATTTGCAAAACTTGATAACCTTATTGCGCGTGACTCGGCTGGCAAACTCAAGAATCTTGAATGGTTTCTCCTCATAGGTCAGATCACTATCCAACTGAATTGCTTCCAGGGGCACTATATCTCTCAGAGGGATATCGGCCATCTCTGCATGGCATTTCTTCAACTGGGAAATGTGAAACACATTATGAACTCCTGACAGTCCTTCGGGTAACTCCAACTTGTAGGCTACCTCTCCCATACGTTTCAAAACTCGGTATGGTCCTACAAATCTTGAGGCTAACTTTCCCTTAAATCCAAAGCGTTTAATTCCTCGCAGAGGTGACACACGAAGATAGGCTCTATCTCCGATTTCATAGACTACCTCCTTGCGTTTCGAGTCTGCATAACTCTTCTTCTTGGACTGAGCTACCTTCAGTCTGTCTCGAATCAGCTTAACCTTCTCTTCTGACTCTTTAATTAAATCTGGTCCAAACAACTGACGGTCTCCAACTTCATCCCACATCAATGGTGTCATGCACCTCCGTCCTTATAAAGCTTCGAAATGTGCCATCTTCAAACTGGCCTGGTAGCTATTGTTGTATGAGAACTCCGTGTAAGGCAAATTGTCATCCCAACTAGATCCATAAACTGGTCTGTCCATCTGTCTGCGGATGAAAGGCCGTACTAAACTCTAGTCTAGTCCCCAAAGTCTCATGCAGGTGATGCCAAACTTCGAAGTGAACTGTGTTCCTCTATCTGATACAATGGTCCTCAGAACTCCATGTAGACATACGATTCTGTTCATGTATAACTTGGCCAGCTTCGCACTCATATAGGTGGTTTTCACCGGGATAAAGTGAGCCACTTTGGTCAACCGATCAACTACTACCCAGATAGAGTCATATCCCGATCGGGTCCTGGGTAATCCGGTGATAAAATCCATGCCAAGCTTATCCCACTTCCATTCGGGTATCAGCATAGGCTGCAGTAATCCTGCTGGCTTCTGATGTTCCGCCTTCACTCTCTGACATACATCACATACCGCTACATACTCGGCAATATCTTTCTTCATTCCTGTCCACCAGAAACGCTCCTTCAAATCCAAATACATCTTGGTGTTTCTGGGGTGTATCGAGTATGGCGAGCCATGAGCCTCCTGTAGTATCAACTTCCTGATCTCTGCATTATTGGGTACATAAACACGGCCCTCAAACCACAAGGTGTCGTGCTCATCCTCACGAAAACCTTTGGCCTTTCCCTTGCTCATTTTCTCCTTTATCTCGGCAATTTCTTTGTCATCCTTCTGAGCTTCTCGAATCTTTCCCAATAATGTTGACTGAACCTCCAATGCTGCAACAAAACCTCTAGGAACTATCTCCAAACGAAGTTCCCGGAGATCCTCGGCTAACTCCTTTGGTAACCCTCCCGTTAAGAGAGTATTAAGATAACTCTTCCGACTCAAAGCATCTGCTACGACATTAGCCTTTCCTGGATGATAATTCAGCTTCAAATCATAGTCCTTTATGAGTCCCAACCATCTCCTCTGCCTGAGATTCAACTCCTTCTGAGTAAAAATGTACTTCAAACTCTTATGATCCGTGTACACATCACAACGGTTTCCAATAAGAAAATGTCTCCAGGTCTTGAGTGCATGTACTACGGCTTCTAACTCCAAATCATGCGTGGCATAATTCAATTCATGCAGTCGAAGCTGACGTGAGGCATACGAAACAACTCTTCCGTCTTGCATAAGTACACCTCCAAGTCCTAAGCAAGATGCGTTGTAATACACTTGGAAATCCTTGTGTATATCTGGCAGAATCAGCACTGGGGCTGTAGTCAAACATTTCTTCAACTCTTGAAAACTGGCCTCACATTCTTTGGTCCATTTGAACTTGGTGTCCTTCTTCAGCAACTCCATCATGGGCTTTGCAATCTTAGAGAAATTCTCAATGAATCTCCGATAATATCCCGCGAGTCCTAGAAAACCGTGGATCTCTCCAACTGAGGTGGGTGCCAACCACCGAGTGACTGACTGAACCTTAGTGGGGTCTACTGCTATACCTTATCCCGATATAACATGTCCAAGGAATCCAACTTCCTTCAACCAAAACTCACATTTGCTGAACTTGGCATATAACTGATGTTCCCCGAGCTTCTCGAGAACTAAACGCAAATGCTCCTTGTGCTCCTCTTCATTCTTCAAGTATACTAGAATATCATCAATGAACACCATGGCAAACTTACCCAAGAACTCCATGAACACCTTATTCATCATACTCATGAAATAGGCAGGGGCGTTAGTCAATCCAAATGACATAACCGTGTACTCGTATAGCCCGTACCTTGTGGTGAAAGCTGTCTTAGGTATATCGTGTTCTCGGATCTTCAGCTGGTGGTATCCTGATCGTAGATCGATCTTGGAAAATACTTTAGCTCCTTCCAGCTGGTTAAACAAATCATTGATCATCGGCAGTGGGTACTTGTTCTTGATCGTCACTTCATTTAATGCACGATAGTCAACCACCATTCTCAGAGATTTATCCTTCTTCTCAACCAAGAGCACTGGGGCTCCCCATGGTGACGAGCTTCGTCGAATGTAACCTTTCTCCAATAACTCCTTAATCTGTTTCTTAATCTCCTCTAGATCATTTGCGGGCATCTGGTATGGTCTCTTTGATATTGTTCCGGTGCCTGGCAATAGCTCTATCAAAAACTCAGTGTCTCGATCTGGTGGCATGCCTGGTAGTTCCTCTGGAAATACATCCGGGTAATCTTTCACTACATGCACCTCCTCTTGAACAACGCTCGTGAGGGAGTTTATGTGAGTCCTCTTTGGGGTATGCCTGGATACATACTTAATCCTTTTTCCCTCCGGGGTGGTGAGCAGAATTGACCTACTAGCACAATCAATGTTTCCTCCATACTTCGATAGCCAATCCATACCCAGTATCACGTCCAATCCTTGTGACTCCAGAATTATTAGGTCTGAGGGGAAAACATGGCTGCCAAAGTTTAAGGGTAACCGTTCACACCATCTGTTGGCCATATACTCTGCCCCTGGTGAGCTTACTAGCAAGGGTATCCTAAGGGCTAAGGTGGGTAACTTAAACTTTTCCAAAAATCCCCTTGAAATGTATGAATGTGATGCACCAGTATCAAAAAGAACGAGGGTGGTAAATGACTTAACCAAAAACTTACCGATAACTGCATCTGGCTACTCTTCAACCTCCTCCACATTGACGTGGTTCACTTGTCCCTTGTTTAAAGGGTTGGGATTCTTCCCAGAGCTTCCATTGCCATTTTCATTCTTTGCTTCAGGACATTCGGTGGCGTAATGTCCAGTCTTCCCGCACTTGAAGCAAGTAACATTACTTAGATCCCTCTTGGCGGGTGTGGCTGGGTTAGAGCGGTTCTGATTACTGCCTGCTCCATTCCCGTTTCCATTCTTGGGGCCACTGTGGTTATGCGAACTTCCTCCATTGTGGTTATGTCCTCCATGGTTATGGGTATATCCTCCCGAGTTCGGGGTGAAACGAGGTTTCTGCTGAGCTCCTGAATTGTACTTCCCTTGTCCATTCTTCCTTTTGCGGCTCTCAATCTGCTGCTGCTTCCCTTCAATCATAAGAGCCTTATCTACCAACTCCTGGTAGTTGTTAAATGTTGCCACCATTAACTGCATACTCATCTCATCATTCAACCCTTCCATAAACTTCTCCTGTTTCGTGGCATGTGTGGCCACGTCATCTGGGGCATAACGAGCTAGCTTGCTAAACTCATCCACGTACTGCCCCACAGTACGGTTGCCCTGGCGTAAGTTGCGAAACTCATGCTTCTTCATGCTCATAGCTCCAGTTGAAACATGAGCAGTGCGGAACGCTTGCTGAAACTGTTCCCAAGTGACATTGGCTGTAGGAAAAGTGGCTGTGTAATTCTCCCACCATGATGTTGCAGGTCCATCCAATTGGTGTGTGGCAAAACACACCTTCTCTGCATCTGTGCAACCTGTGGTGGTCAAATCCCTTCCAATCCTGCGTAGCCAATCATCAGTAACTATCGGCTCGGTGCTACTGGAAAACACCGGCGGCTGCAACCTCAGAAAACAGGCTAAGTTGTCAACTGGAGGTGGTTGTTGTTGTTGTTGTTGTTGATGTTGCTGTTGCTGTTGCTGTTGATGTTGCTGTTGCTGTTGCTATTGCTGTTGCTGTTGGTGTTGCTGTTGTTGTTGCTGTTGTTGTTGTTGTTGTTGTTGTTGTTGCCTTGATTCTGGACTAGCAACTGCATTAGTGTATTCTGTTGTTGGATCAACTGAGTGAGCTCCGGTGGGAAGACAATCCGGGGTCACGTCTCAGAGGCATTTGTTGGGTTTAGAGGGGAGAGATTAGAATAGAAAGAGGCATAGTGAGAAAACACTACCCATATGCACATGAGTCAAACACAATCATATCACACGAAATCAATTTCAAGTAAGGGCATACAATCGATCTAACTACCGTTACAGTGCTCGGACTATACTATTTACATGGGGGAATACTACTGATCATGTGGTGGTCTACTAGAAACTTTGATCGATGGAAGACTCCATGATATCTGCTCCAGCTTCATCTTCGTAATCATCATCACTGTTGTCGGGGTCGGGGTCGGTGTCGTCAATGATGATGTAGTCTTCAGAATGAATGTCCTTGGATTGATCGTCATCTCCTCCTGGCATGGGGTCTCCCAAGAATACTCCGAGCTTCCTTGTTAGGTCGTCATTCATCTCCACTAGTATTGCGATTTTCTCCTCGTATCCGTCACGTGTAGACTTGAGTTCCTCTTGTAGCTCCATGTTCCTGGTCATCGCCTTCTTCAGATCTATCATGCTTGCACACATTTGGTTCTCCTGTCGATGAATGTGTTGGTTTAACTCCTGGATGAAAGTGGCAATGGACCTGTCCCTCCTAGTGCTGATCATCACCCATTGCTCATCTCGGTGCCCACATATCTAGTATATAGTGTCCTTCAGCTCCTATTTGTAGACTTCTCTGATGCGTCCCACAGCAATGTGGGTTGCCATGCTCTTGCCTAGACTCCAGGTTGGTGCATCAAAGAAAAACTCTTATGGGCTCAGTGAATGGCATGAATGTCCTTCCTGGAACTTGAACTCGTATCATCCAACGCTCCTCTTTTGGTAAAGTGGCAGTGTAGGTCCTGGTGAAGCTTGGTGTTCCTATGTTCAGCTACCTAGTGACTTCCTTCAAGTGTCTTCCAAAGGGTGTGTCTTCATCTGGTTGCGCAAACTTGTTCCTTGAGTCCGCCATCCTAAAGAGTAGAAGATGGAGAGGAGTCAGAAATGAGTAGACAAGAGTGACCTATGGCTCATCTTAGTGGTCGTGTCCTACATTTAGCGTGTGCTCTGATATCATCTTGTAGCGACCCGACCTCAGACGGTCAAGTCTCCGTGCATAAGTGTCATCCCTAGATCGGTAATGCTGACATACACAATACTCGAAGGATTTATAACAGAGTAGCTGTCATGACCGGATTTCCAGGATATTAATTTCCCAGAAAATGGCCCTTGTGCTCACCAGCCCCAGGATTACTGTTAGCTGATGAGACACCAACTTGATACAGAAACTCCAAGCAAAATACAAAATGTGTAGTACAAGACCATTCTGGCCGATGGGTACAACAAATGGTTTCTAGTGGTTGATGGCAGAAGCGGTTTGCGGTTCATCAGCGTCTATGGGACTCCATTTCCCACAGGAACAGCTGACCTCAGCGACACCACATAAAGGGCTTATAAAGTAAATAAATAACAAGCATGCCATAGTCGGGCGTCTCAGCGACACCACAAAAAGGGCTTATATGAGAATAATCACAGTGAATATCCAGGAGGTAGAACCATCCCAGGGATACTCAATAATTCAAATAATACCAATGGTTAGGTTATAGTAATAATAATCATAATCATCATATGTCCCAGGTCATGATCAATGTTCTAGTTTAGCAATTTTTCCTCCAAAGACCGACAATAAGACCGACACTTGACCCATCCCAGACTGTAGTCCTTAACCATGGACACGGCTATTCGAATAGATATAATCTCTGCAGAGGGTGTACTCTTTACCCACGAGTAACGGATTCCTTTAGTCCATCGGGACTAATTCCATCTATGGTCTTTTAATTGAAAACACACCTGACTGCACACACCAGCCTAACTTACCGGTGTCTGGAATCACCCACGACACCCGTTAAGCGAAACTCTAAGTGGGGAGGCTACAACCTCGTCTAGCATGGGATCACAAAATTTATAACGCGCGCAAACTAGGGGAGCTACCCCCTCGGCTCCAACCGGAAACACCCATGCCCTCGGACCAGGTGGCATGTCTACCGGATGCAGCCGCTATCTTCCACCATGGCCTCTCTGTACGGTGTGTGCTAGGAAGGGGTTGACAACTTACTGAACCGTACCCTACCTAGGGCAGGGACAAGTGGTAGTACGAAACAAGTATGGGGGTTACTGGAACAAGACTCGATCTACGGTCAACTCAGGAGGTTAAGGCATTCCCTGCAGGATTAGTATAACAAATGTATTTCACACCAACAAACAGAATCACCACTCATCATACCTCACCATGCCTTACCGGACATAATCGTCTCAACGAATTATTTGAGACAAGTTCATGTCTACCCAAGACAGAGACTTTCCCGGATTCCTTCCGATAGGCATGAAAGGCATACGAGGGTGATTACTATCACAAGCATATCAAATTCCAACAGCAAGGAATCTTCATTATGCACTCATGAGTATGATCATATCATCACATAAAATAACGAATACTTCATGTCAAGGTGGTGTTGTAACCATATCAAACAACACACAACAATATTATGCCAGGGTTCAGAATGCTTGCCTTCCAAGAGTATGTAGGTGGGGTGCACTTTTCAAAAGTTGTTTCCCTCTCCAAAATCCTATTTAAGAAAATTTCAAATTAACACATAGTTTCAAACTGTAGAAAAAAAGTTCTTCAGAAATTTTTCAAATAAATATGAAAATAAACTAGACAATATTTGAGAAACAACAGAAAAAGAATCCAATCAAATGGACTTGTATTTTAAAAGTTATAGCCAGTCAAAGTTTAGTCAAACTCTATTTTTAAGTAAAACAGAAAAATAAAAACGGTTCGAATAAGAATACGTTTTCGAGGCAGGAAGACGTACTTCTGGGTTAACGTTTCCACTTAAACCAGCACGGGCCATCGCTGTGTCGCTGACAGTGGGTCCCTTGGGCCCACTGGTCAGGTTTGACCAGTCGCCCGCGCCTCCTTCCTCCTCTGGCCGAGCGGAGGTGGGGCTCCGGCGATTGCCACCGATGAATGGCGGCTCCCGCGGGATTCTGAGGGTGGGGATGGATCCGCTGGTACAGGGCGGTTCTCCCAGTGGTCGAAAGGCTGGCGGAGACGAAGGGAGTCGCCGGCGGCGAGCTCCGCGGCGGACGGTGGCTTCGGGAGCTAAAGGGGTTTCGGCCTAGGCGGCTCCCGATTGAGGCTGAGCGGTTGGGCGGCTCCGCACGGTCTAGGAGAGTCGGACGGTGGCACTGGATGGACTGGGGAGGCCCTGCTCGTGACGAACGGGACCGGAGTGTGGCGGCGGCCTTACTCACTGGAGACGGGGAAGACGGCCTCCCTCCGTCGATTGCTGGCGGTGGGGCTCTAGAGGGATGGTCCAAGGTCGCCTGAGGGTCTCGTTGAGCATGGGGTTTCCTATTTATAGGGAGGGGAGGTTGGTTCCGTCGGCGGGCGAGGATAAGACCGGGTAACCGCCGTTCTGTAGCCAAGGGGGCGCGTGGCGGCGACGGGCACTAGCGGACGGGCTCGAGGATGAGATCGTCCTGCTCCTGGGGCAGCTGGCGCGCTGGAGTGGCTCGGGCGGCGCCATCCATGGCAGGAGCCTTCTGCAGACGCCGGTGTGCCGCCAAGAGGGCTCTGACGGTAGCGCTGTGGGGCGCCAGGGGCGGCTTGGATGGTTTTGACATGCGGATGAGAATAGGGCGCGGCCCTGCGGGCGAGCAAAGGCCAGGGGCAGGCTGCGGCGGCTCGGTTGCGCGCGCGCGTGCAAAACGTGCGCTCTGGGCGCGCCCAGAGCACGCGCGCCATGTGCTCGACGGAATGCCAGGGTGGCCTAGAGGGCTTGGGCGACAATGCAAATTAACATGACAAGTTCAGAGGTGGCTAGGAGATTAGTGGACATGCTGGTTTGTCCAGAGGGGCAAGATCACAGTGCAAAAATAAAACTATGCCAAAACTGTCCATGAACACAAGGTGCTCGACAGAATGCCATGGGCATCTAGGAATCTCTTTGGGTGGCCAAAAACTCCAGATCAGAGTCTCTTTAGATGATAAAGAGGGTGGCAAGGTTGGTTTGACAAAAACAAAAACTCCCTAGCGCAAGTTTTTGAGAAAACCAAATCTGGACAGAAAATAAAGGGCATTATTTTATGGACCAAAAATACTCCAATGGGTCCAATCTCCTGGACTTAAGGGTTTGGTAGGCTGGTCAATAAGCAGGCACAATATCATGGGAAATAGGGCAAGATAAAGTATGGCTGCAGTGCAAATCACCAAACTGAACCAGAATGAAGATGAGGACTGTTTACTCAAATTTTCCAAAGAACACCAGTGGGTTTTTGCATAGGAATGAATTATACACTTCGACTAACATCCCCAAATTTTGGTGGAATTTTTAAATAAATTTATCAAAGGGTTGTAGTGCAAAAGAGGCTCTAAACCTTATGAGAAACCATTTTAAAAGAAATAAAGCTCAGAAAAATAATAATTATATAAATAATTCCACTGATAAAAAGAAATGGTCTTGGTAAGATATACAAGTTCAACAATATTTTTGGAAAGTTTTCACTTGGGGTGAAAACTCCACAATTCAGGAGAAAAGAGTGGTTCTGAATCAAAAGAAAATCCAGAAAAAAAAAATTTAATTTACCATGGCAAAATTTTAATTAATAAATCATGGTTAAATTTTTGGGGTGTTACAACACTATCCCCCTTAAGAAAAATCTCGTCCTCAAAGTAATATCACAAAAATAACCATCCTACTCATGCAATAAAATGTGGCTACAGTGAGTGGGCAATTTAAGTGGTGTAAGACTACAATGTGGAATACTGGCGCTGCGTGGAAAAATCTATGGTTGGGGAAAACGAGAAATTTCTACTTTTGGTTATAGTTAATTTAGAATAAGATTTCTAAATTTCTAAAACACGCTAGTCGTACCCGAGAGCACAGTGCTCTTTTTGGCTGACAGGTGGACCCAGGGCCCACTGTCAGTCTCTTCTTCTACCTCTGGCTCTCTTTTCTTCCTCTCTCTCGCGTGCTTTCCCGCGCTTTCTCCACCGGCGACATCTAGCGCGTAGAGCATCTAGGCCGTATTGCGGTAGTGCGCGGCGCGCTAGCTGCCGGTGCAGCGTGCACTCACCTCGCGGGCCAGTGCACTGTCGACACTGCTCGTGGATTCGCCTCCGAACACCGGCGATCGAGCGACGAGCGGCGCTGGTGGACTTCACCCACCGTACACCGATCTCGAGCTATAAAATGACCGAGGTGCTCCTTTCTTCTTCCTCACACCTGGCCTCGCTTCTCCTTCTCCTTACTTCTCCTCCATTTCTGTTTGCAGGAGCTCGAAACGAGGCTCTAATGGCGGAGGTGGTGCCTGACTGGTACATGATCCTGATGTGCGGAGGGTTGGCGGCATTGCTGGGGTTCACCGTGCTCTTGTGTGTGATGATCCTCGATGATCGTCGTGATGCTGCCGCTCGAGTGTTAGCTCTCCGCGGTGGCGGTGATCATGAGGATTAAGTGCGCTGTCGGGTGCTAACTGTTGTCAGTGTGCTAGAGGCAACTTGCACCTGAATAATTACCCATAAATCTCTCCTTCAGAGACTGTGGTGTGCTAGGGAGGTGATCAGTTAGGTGCAAAATGTGCACGTGGATTTGCAATTAGTGCACATGGTCGAGTGGTTGTGGTTGTGAGTCTGCTGTCGTGGTGCTGCGTGAATAAAAATCTATGTTGTGAAGAGATGTACGCTGCAACAACTCAGGGAAAAATCTCACTTCAGAATTTATCGAGAGTGAAATTAGTTAATCAAAATTAACAGCAGTAAAAACTACTCACATTAATTGAAACCAAATATTTAATTCATCACACAAATTTAGGATACCACGCATAATTTGCAACACATAACTAGATGCTGGGACAATAAACATAGCAGTGACGTCTACAATGAAAACGGCAAATAGACAGGGTCCTGAGTAAACGTCTCTGGTACTGGGGCACACTCCTCTTCTATCGGGGGAAGCGGGTTGACTAGTCGAAGAACGCGTCTCTCTTGGTCGGGCCTCAGTGGTCTGCCGATGGCGATCTGAGGGTTTAAGTCATTGAGGCTCTGGAGATAACCCATTACTCGTTGGGTCAAATGTTCTTGAGCGATGACATACTGGGCAAGGTTGTCCAGTACTGGGTCTCCCTCAATTCGTCCACCGGGAAAAGATGCTACTTCTCCGGGTGCTGCACGACTTGGGAAGTAATAATACCCTCATTCACTGGCATAGGGTACCGCGAATCGAAGGCGAGCAAGCGCTTCGTACGCAATAGCTTCTATGGACATTTGCGGGGTCGGCATAGATTTCCCCACGAAGGAGACTTCCGTTGGGTCTTGGTTTGGGTTTGCGGGAGGGATGTGCACCACTGCCCAATATTTCGAGGTGGATGGGGTGATCCTCGATTTGAGCAACTCGTACTGGGGTGGATGGGTAGAACTCATGGTACTGCAGGTAAAGTCCCACAATATTTTAATAAAACTACCTGGGGTTGCATATGGAGTTCTCAGATAAATACTAGGGCTTGGCATGGCAAAGAAATAGCTGTGAGAGTTGTGCACAAGGTGAGGGATACTTGGTAAGGTCATGAGGTGGCCTTTTATATAGCATCTGGGCTGGGTCATTTATCACGGTGAGCGGCAACTAGTTTGTCGGTTCTGCTCTATGGGGTTGGGGTCAATGCCATAGATACACATATCTCTCACAAAAGTGACATATTACTGTGGGTGTCGTCGGGGGTGGTTTTTGGTAGCTACGCCCGGAATTAAAAATGCAACCGTACACCAACATACTTATGCATGGATACTATTTAAAATAGGGGTGCACAAGTAGACAACATTTAATTATGGCGATACAAGATCACACAATTACAGGGCGTGGACATACTAAGACTCGGTACTACTCGAGTGACTTAGTCTACCTCGTTAATATCTAAGCGGGCGTGCCTTGTGGACGCCGAGGCTTCTCCACGGGTTTCACCGTCGGGGTTAGCTGGATGGAGTTGAGGAGCTGCAGGGTCGGGGTAGCGATGATGACCATCGCGGGGGTTGTTGGCCACAATCCCGTTGGAGCGTGTTCCCAAAAGGCGACGAAGCACTTCTGGGGACACCAAAGCATTTTGGTTGATGGCTGGGGCAGACCTCAAGGACTCGATCGGTTGTCCGAATAGCATGACTGGGTTTTCGGTGTTGGGCTCATCCCCTCCTCTTGCCGGGGCTCGGCGAACCAGTTCTCCACGAGCTGCGATCAGATCAAGGGTGATTTGATCGAACAGTTCCTCTAGTGCACTTACATAGCGCACCAGATGCAACAATGCAGGATCTGTCTCGTGATCTCCGTTGGCAACCTGGGGTGGCCTACCATACCCGTCACGGGTGGGGTAGTAGTATAATGAGCGACATTTAACTCTGGGCGACAAATGCCGGAGTTGAACTATAGCCTCTCGAGCAGCTAGTTGGATGGCTTGTGGCTCAAAGGAAGTTGTCCTTCCGGTGAACCTGTAGGGGCGTTCTGGCGATAGACCCCTACCATAGACGTGCACAGTGGCCCAGAATTGACGGCTCTCACCGCTCATGGGCCCTTGGTACACAACATACTCTGGGGGCTCTTCTAATGCAAAGGCACGGCGGGTGAGGTTTGCTAGCACGGTCACAAAACCTCTAAGGTTGGTTGTTGTGGTCTCATTGTGCACAATGGGGCCAGGCATTATAGCTCGGTTTGGGGAAGAGGCTGTGTTATGCTGGGTTGAGGCTAGCGTGCCCTTTTTATAGAAAAAGGGGATGGAGTCTTCCTTCGCACGCTTGCGAAAGAGACTATTTAGGTGTCGGTCACTGGTGCGTGATCGACATGCTAGGCTGATAGGTTGGGCACCGACTGCCAAAAGGTTACGGGGTCACTGTGTGGCTATCTTACACGAGAAGCTTGGCTGGGGTTAGGTTAAGGTCTGGTGGGTTGGTTAATCTAGGTTTATTGACCTGGCCAAGATAGGATTAGCCAATGGTCAACCTGGCTCTGATACTAAGGTTGTCACGACTGGATTTCTAGGATATTAATTTCCCAGAAAATGGCCCTTGTGCTCACTAACCCCAGGATTACTGTTAGCTGATGAGACACCAACTTGATACAGAAACTCCAAGCAAAATACAAAATGTGTAGTACAAGACCATTCTGGCCTATGAGTACAACAAATGGTTTCTAGTGGTTGATGGCGGAAGCGGTTTGCAGTTCATTAGCGTCTATGGGACTCCATTTCCCACAGGAACAGCTGACCTGGATAACTCCTATCTTCGCGAGACTGTTATCATCACTGCCTAGGTTCCGGGGTTGTCATCGCAGTGCCCCTCTCCATGCAAGAAATCTGGCCAAGACAATAGCTAGGGACAAGCTAGTGAGTACTTTGAATGTACTCGCAAACATTATGATCACATGTATAATATAATAGATGATAATTATGCTTTGAAATATGCCATGATCACTTCGTCAGTTACGAAATAAAATTCATGATGCACGCAAGCAGGTTATTCATATAAAACATGAATAAACAATTCGAGAATAGAAATAAAATGCACCGATCGGGTGTCTGAAGCGACGCTTCGACAGGATAATAATATAGAGCATGCCTCAGTCGGGCGTCTGAGCGACGTCACATAAAGGGCTTATAAAGGGAATAAGTAACAAACATGCCATAGTCGGGCGTCTCTGCGACACCACATAAAGGGCTTATAAAGTAAATAAATAACAAGCATGCCATAGTCGGGCGTCTCAGCGACACCACATAAATGGCTTATAAAGTAAATAAATAACAAGCATGCCACAGTCGGGCGTCTCAGCGACACCACATAAAGGCCTTATAAAGTAAATAAATAACAAGCATGCCACAGTCGGGTGTCTCAGCGACACCACATAAAGGGCTTATAAAGTAAATAAATAACAAGCATGCCACAGTCGGGCGTCTCAGCGACACCACATAAAGGGCTTATAAAGTAAATAAATAACAATCATGCCACAGTCGGGCGTCTCAGCGACACCACATAAATGGCTTATAAAGTAAATAAATAACAAGCATGCCACAGTCGGGCGTCTCAGCGACACCACAAAAAGGGCTTATATGAGAATAATCACAGTGAATATCCAGGAGGTAGAACCGTCCCAGGGATACTCAATAATTCAAATAATACCAATGGTTAGGTTATAGTAATAATAATCATAATCATCATATGTCCCAGGTCATGATCAATGTTCTGGTTTAGCAATTTTTCCTTCAAAGACCGACACTAAGACCGACACTTTACCCATTCCAGACTGTAGTCCTTAGGACACGACTATTCGAATAGATATAATCGCTGCAGAGGGTGTACTCTTTACCCATGAGTAACGGATTCCTTTAGTCCATCTGGACTAATTCCGTCTATGGTCTTTTAGTTGAAAACACACCTGACCGCACACACCGGCCTAACTTACCGGTGTCTGGAATCACCCACGACACCCGTTAAGCGAAACTCTAAGTGGGGAGGCAACAACCTCGTCTAGCATGGGATCACAAAATTTATAACACGCGCAAACTAGGGGAGCTACCCCCTCGGCTCCAACCAGAAACACCCATGCCCCCGGACCAGGTGGCATGTCTACTAGATGCAGCCGGTATCTTCCACCATGGCCTCTCTGTACGGTGTGTGCTAGGAAGGGGTTGACAACTTACTGAACCGTACCCTACCTAGGGCAGGACAAGTGGTAGTATGAAACAAGTATGGGGGTTACTGGAACAAGACTCGATCTACGGTCCACTCAGGAGGTTAAGGCATTCCCTGCAGGATTAGTATAACAAATGTATTTCACACCAACAAACAGAATCACCACTCATCATACCTCACCATGCCTTACCGGACATAATCGTCTCAACGAATTATTTGAGACAAGTTCGTGTCTACCCAAGACAGAGACTTTCCCGGATTCCTTCCGGTAGGCATGAAAGGCATACGAGGGTGATTACTATCACAAGCATATCAAATTCCAACAGCAAGGAATCTTCATTATGCATTCATGAGTATGATCATATCATCACATAAAATAACGAATACTTCCTGTCAAGGTGTTGTTGTAACCGTATCAAACAACACACAACAATATTATGCCAAGGTTCAGAATGCTTGCCTTCCAAGAGTATGTAGGTGGGGTGCACTTTTCAGAAGTTGTTTCCCTCTCCAAAATCCTATTTAAGAAAATTTCAAATTAACACATAGTTTCAAACTGTACAAAAAAGTTGTTTAGAAAATTTTCAAATAAATATGAAAATAAACTAGACAAAATTTGAGAACCAACAGAAAAAGAATCCAGTCAAATGGACTAGTATTTTAAAAGTTATAGCCAGTCAAAGTTTAGTCAAACTCTGTTTTTAAATAAAACAGAAAAATAAAAACGGTTCGAATAAGAATACGTTTTCGAGGTGGGAAGACATACTTCTGGGTTTACGTTTCCACTTAAACCAGCGCGGGCCGTCGCTGTGTCGCTAACAGTGGGTCCCTTGGGCCCACTGGTCAGGTTTTCGAGGTGGGAAGACATAATTCTGGGTTTACGTTTCCACTTAAACCAGCGCGGGCCGTCGCTGTGTCGCTGACAGTGGGTCCCTTGGGCCCACTGGTCAGGTTTGACCAGGCCCAACGGCGGCTCGCCGCGGGATTCTGAGGGCGGGGATGGATCCGCTGGTACAGGGCGGTTCTCCCAGTGGTCGAAAGGCTGGCGGAGACGAAGGGATTCCCCGGCGGCGAGCTCCGCGGCGGACGACGGCTTCGGGAGCTAAAGGGGTCTCGGCCTAGGCGGCTCTCGGTTGAGGCTGAGCGGTTGGGCGGCTCCGCACGGTCTAGGGGAGTCGGACGGTGGCACTGGATGGACTGGGGAGGCCCTGCTCGCGACGAACGGGACCGGAGTGTGTTGGCGGCCGAACTGACCGGAGACGGGGAAGACGGCCTCCCTGCACCGATTGCTGGCGGTGGGGGTCTAGAGGGATGGCCCAAGGTCGCCTAAGGGTCTGGTTGAGCACGGGGTCTCCTATTTATAGGGAGGGGAGGCTGGTTCTGTCGGCGGGCGAGGATAAGACCGGCAAACTGCCGTTCTGTAGCCAAGGGGGCACGTGGCGGCGACGGACGCTAGCGGACGGGCTCAAGGATGAGATCATCCTGCTCCTGGGGCAGCTGGCGCGCTGGAGTGGCTCGGGCGGCGCCATCCATGGCAGGAGCCTGCTACAGACGCCGGCGTGCCGCCAAGAGGGCTCTGACGGCGGCGCTGTGGGGCGCCGGGGGCGGCTTGGATGGTTGTGACGGCAGGCTGCGGCGGCTAGGTTGCGCGCGCGCGTGCAAAACATGCGCTCTGGGCGCGCCCAAAGCACGCGCGCCATGTGCTCAACGGAATGCTAGGGTGGCCCAGAGCACGCGCGCCATGTGATCAGAGTCTCTTTAGATGATAAAGAGGGTGGCAAGGTTGGTTTGACAAAAACAAAAACTCCCTAGCGCAAGTTTTTGAGAAAACCAAATCTGGACAGAAAATAAAGGGCATTATTGCATGGACCAAAAATACTCCAATGGGTCCAATCTCCTGGACTTAGGGTTTGGTAGGCTGGTCAATAAGCAGGCACAATATCATGGGCAATAGGGCAATATAAAGTATGGCTGCAGTGCAAATCACCAAACTGAACCAGTATGAAGATGAGGACAGTTTACTCAAATTTTCTAAAGAACACCAGTGGGTTTTTGCATAGGAATGAATTATACACTTCTACTAACATCCCCAAATTTTGGTGGAATTTTTAAATAAATTTATCAAAGGGTTGTAGTGCAAAAGAGGCTCTAAAACTTATGAGAAACCATTTTAAAAGAAATAAAGCTCAGAAAAAATAATTATATAAATAATTCCACTGATAAAAAGAAATGGTCTTGGGAAGATATACAAGTCCAACAATATTATTGGAAAGTTTTCACTTGGGGTGAAAACTCCACAATTCAGGAGAAAAGAGTGGTTCTGAATCAAAAGAAAATCCAGAAAAAAAAATTTAATTTACCATGGCAAAATTTTAATTAATAAATCATGGTTAAATTTTTGGGGTGTTATAGTAGCAATCACACACTTATTACATCGATAGTCTCCAAATCGAACTTATTACAATAAATATGGCTTAAGGCCATCTAAGTAAGATAACAACGGAAGGCTTGGAAGATAAAGTGAGTTCATCAACTCCAACGGCATAGCTGAGTGCATGACAACGACCTAGCGCACCTTACTCTTCGTCTGAAAAGTCTGCAACATGATATGTTGCAGCCCGAAAACGGGTCAACACATGGAATATGCTGGCAATATAACACAGTAGAGCAATGAACAGGTAAATGCTATCACTACATGCATATATGGCTGGTGGAGGCTCTATCGTTATAATGTTTTTGCGAAAAAAGACAATTTTCCCCCACAACAAAGGAATGTATTTTATTTAACTATCATGGTAGTTGTTAAACATTGAGAAGGTTCCTCCAACTCAATCCCAATTAGAAAGTAATTAACAACCCAACAAATTAAGTAATAGAGTGATGAGATCAATATGATAATCCAAGATCCAGATACTCAAGATGTCCATAACCAGGTACACGGCTAACCATGATTAGTTTCTACACTATGCAGATGTTTGCACACTTTCCCCACAAGACTCGATCTGCTCCGTTGGATTTCTCGCACTACGTGGTGTTTGAGAAACAGATGACCGAGACACAGTTTTTCAGAAGCATTAACTCTAACCCCGGGTAGACTGTACCAACCTACATCCCCTACATCAGCTAGCCTACCACTGGAAGAGGTCATGCAACTTACTCCTCTATGCTAGAGCCCGTAATAGCTTGTGGCTGCACACGGAAGTTTCTATCATGAATAATCTTATGATCCCTTTAAGCCTGGGTGGCGAACCATAGGATGATCACACGGGTACTCTGGTGAAGGAAATATGCCCTAGAGGCAATAATAAAGTTATTATTTATTTCCTTATATCATGATAAATGTTTATTATTCATGCTAGAATTGTATTAACCGGAAGCACGATACATGAGTGAATACATAGACAAACAGAGTGTCACTAGTATGCCTCTACCTGACTAGCTCGTTGATCAAAGATGGTTATGTTTCCTAGCCATAGAAATGAGTTGTCATTTGATTAACGGGATCACATCATTATGAGAATGATGTGATTGACTTGACCCATTCTGTTAGCTTAGCACTTGATAGTTTAGTATGTTGCTATTGCTTTCTTCATGACTTATACATGTTCCCATGACTATGAGATTATGAAACTCCCGTTTACCAGAAGACCACTTTGTGTGCTACCAAACGTCATAACGTAACTGGGTGATTATAAAAAGGTTCTCTACAGGTGTCTTCGAAGGTACTTGTTGAGTTGGCATATTTCGAGATTAGGATTTGTCACTCCGATTGTCGGAGAGGTATCTCTGGGCCCACTCAATAATGCACATCACTATAGGCCTTGCAAGCATTGTAACTAATGAGTTAGTTGTGGGATGATGTATTACGGAACTAGTAAAGAGACTTGCCAGTAACGAGATTGAACTAGGTATTGAGATACCGATGATCGAATCTCGGGCAAGTAACATACCTATGACAAAGGGAACAACGTATGTTGTTATGCGGTTTGACCGATAAAGATCTTCGTAGAATATGTGGGAGCCAATATGAGCATACAGGTTCTGCTATTGGTTATGGACCGGAGACGTGTCTCGGTCATGTCTACATAGTTCTCAAACCCGTAGGGTCCGCAAGCTTAAAGTTCGGTGACGATCGGTATTATGAGTTTTTGTGTTTTATGTACCGAAGGTAGTTCAGAGTCCCGGATATGATCACGGACATGACGAGGAGTCTCGAAATGGTTGAGACATAAAGATCGATATATTGGACGACTATGTTCGGACACCTGAAAGGTTCCGGAAGGTTTCAGACATATACCGGAGGAAATAGAGGGCATCAAGGGGAGTGTGGGGCGCGCCCCCAAGGCCCAACCCGAATTGGTTTTGGGCAAGGGGGCCGCCCCCTCTTTCCTTCTCCTCCTCTCCCTTTCCTTTCCCCTCTCCTACTCCTACTAGGAAAAGGACAAGTCCTACTCCTAGTGGGAGTAGGACTCCCCCTCTTGGCGCACCTCTCCCTAGCCGACCGCCTCCTCCCCCTTGCTCCTTTATATACGGGGAAGGGGGGCACCCCATAGACACAACAATTGATCATTGCTCTCTTAGCCGTGTGCGGTGCCCCCCTCCACCATAATCCACCTCGATCATATCGTAGCGGTGCTTAGGCGAAGCCCTGCGTCGGTAGAATCATCATCACCATCACCACGCCGTCATGCTGACGAAACTCTCCTATGAAGCTTTGCTGGATCGGAGCTCGCGGGACGTCATCGAGTTGAACGTGTGCAGAACTCAGAGCTGCCGTGTGTTCGGTACTTGGACCGGTCAGATCGTGAAGACGTACGACTACATCAACCGCGTTGTGCCAACGCTTCCGCATTCGGTCTACGAGGGTACGTGGACACACACTACAAAAAAAGACACATCCGTGACATTTTGGGCCGAATGATTTTTTTTCTGTCATACATATGACACTTCTATGATGATAATTGTGACAAAACCCGGTATCATGATAGATGTGGTGGGCTCCTACTACTATGACAAAAAATCATGATAGAAAATGGGCTTTTCGTCCTGGGCGGGCCGGAGACGCAGCTGCATGACATTCTTTGGGCCGTCCATGACAGAAAAAACCATGGTAGAAGTGAGGGGGAGGAAAATTTTGGGGAGTTCCCGGTTACGATGGGAGGTCGGGGGCCGAGCGATGCGCGTTTCTCTCGTACACGTACGCGCGTGTGTGCGAGGCGTTGGCTCTAACTGAACCCGAGCAAGGCGTTGGGCTCTAACTGAACCCGAGCGATTGCACTGCAGGCTACGCGTTACTGAACTCGAGCGATCGATCGATGGCTGTTAACTGAACCCGATCGAGCGATTCCTTCACTACTGCTGCTAACTGAAGCCGATCGATGCTGCCTCTGGGTGAACAGTGAGCATTGCAGTGGGGGGGGGGTTTGGATGTACAGTTCCCGGTGGGGTGGATGAACAGGACCCCGTGGTGTTGCCTCTGGATGAACAGGACCCCGATCGATCGAGCCGGTTGGGGCTGGATGAACAGGACCCCGTGGAGGGCTGGATGAACAGGACCACCCCGTGGAGGGCAAGATGAACAGTAGACGGTGGAGGGCAGGATGAATAGTAGCCCATGGAGGGGTGGTTGAACAGGAGCCCGTGGAGAGGGCTGGTTGAACAGTAGCCGGTGGAGTAGCGCGCGGTGGAGGCTGGATGAACAGGAGCCCGTGGATGAACATTCGTAGGTGGAGGCCGGAGGAGGTCGACGGTGGATGAACAGTAGCTCGTGGAGGCTGGAGGGGGTCGACGGTGGAGATGAACAGTATCCCGTGGAGTCCTGTTTTGCGGTACGCCACACCCCTCCCGATGAACAGGACCCCCATTTCGACCGTAGCGCTCCAACACAAGTCCATTTCGTCCGTTTTGCGGTATGCCACACCCCTCCCGATCAACAGGACCCCTGTTTCGACCATAGGAGGTCCGTTTCCTCTGTTTTGCGTTACGCCAGACCCCTCCCGATGAACAGGATCCCGTTTCGAATGTGGCTGGTCGAACACAAGGCTGTTTCCTCCGTTCTACGGTACGCCAGGCCTCGTATCCATCGCCTGTTCCGTCCAAGCCCTCCCGATGAACATGACGCATTCTGTTGCCTTCCCATGAACACGACGCATTCTCTTGCCTCCCCATGAACACGACGACGACGCTGTTTCTCCTTTCCGACCCAGCCATGTACATGAGCCCTGGCCGTACGTATGCGCGAGTAGGCGTTCGAGACCCCGCCCGTATGTACACATACGTGGCGGTATTTTCTTTCTTGCACCCCGGCCGCTGTACGTACGTGTAAATGCTATGTGCGCGCCTCTACTACGACACGTGCGCGCCTCTACATCAACCAGTATGTACGTACACGTTCGCGACCAGAATGACAACGCTACGTACGCTTCGACCAGGTGGGTCCCGACTGTCAGGCACTTCCTTGCCTGCGAAGATGTAGCTGGTGGGTCCCAGCAGTCAGGGGGCGAATCGTTTTTTTTGCCCGGACGCACTTCCTTGCGTGCGAAGATGTAGCTGGTGGGTCCCAGCAGTCAGGGGTAAATGTTTTTTTCGCGAAATATGGTGGCTCGTCCGGTGGGTCTCGCTATCAGGTGGAGGAATAATTATTTTTCACGTAATAAGGAGGCACTTCCTTGCTGCGGCCGTTGACCCAGCTGTCAGCCTCTCCATGTACAGTCCACGTCCGATGGAAGCCGTTCCTTGACCACGTTGACCACGCCGCGCCGGGAGCACCAGGGCGGTGGACGACGGCGAGGCCTAGGAAGGGGACGACGCGGAGCCGGGGAAGACACAGCAGTGGGTGCCCACGCATAGAGGAGTACGAGGGTTCACTGGTTCGCTGCGGTGTGAGGCTGCCGTCGCCGCAGAATAACATGGGGTGTGGGTGAGTAGAGGGATGGCCTGGCCAGCGGTGGGACTAGTAGGGGGCGGTGAGGCCTCCGCCGCATTGCAGCCGGCCACGGGAGGCAGGAGCACGAGGCACGACCGGCGCTGGTTTGGGCGGCTGGAGCAAGAAGTCCAGAGGTTGAAGAAGCACTACGGCCGTTGGATGGACATTGTCGGTTTCAAAACCGGCGGATCTCGGGTAGGGGGTCCCGAACTGTGCGTCTAAGGCGGATGGTAACAGGAGGCGGGGAACACGATGTTTTACCTAGGTTCGGGCCCTCTTGATGGAGGTAAAACCCTACGTCCTGCTTGATTAATATTGATGATATGGGTAGTACAAGAGTAGATCCACCACGAGATCAGAGAGGCTAAACCCTAGAAGCTAGCCTATGGTATGATTGTATGTTGTAGTTGTTGTGTCCTACGGACTAAAACCCTCCAGTTTATATAGACACTGGAGAGGGTTAGGGTTACACAAGGTCGATGACAAAAGAGGAGATATCCATATCCGTACTGCCTAGCTTGCCTTCCATGCCAAGTAGAGTCCCATCCGGACATGAGAAGAAGTCTTCAATCTTGTATCTTCATAGTCCAACAGTCCGGCCAAAGGATATAGTCCGGCTGTCCGGAGACCCCCTAATCCAGGACTCCCTCAGTTGCCCCTGAACCAGGCTTCAATGACAATGAGTCCAGCACATAGTATTGTCTTCGGCATTGCAAGGTGGGTTCCTCCTCCGAATATACCACTGAAGAATTTGAATACAAGGATAGTGTCCGACCCTGCAAAATAAGTTCCACATACCACTGTAGAGAGAATAATATTTTCATAAATCTAATTTGCTGACTTGTTTTGGCAGCACGACATTATGTCACGGCCCGGTGATTATTCGAACCGTTTCCTTTAACTAGCCCCGCACATAATATGAGGCAGTTTTTTGAAATGTCTTGTCAAAGCAGAGATCATGTCCCCCTAATTATGGGATTCTCATCTATACGGTTGTGGGTAACCTAACCGTGTCTAGGACTCCTAGATTATAGGCAATTCCCAAACGGCTATGGAGAGGACGCTTGATATTCACCCTCTTTAGAAAGGGACAAGGCCTTTACTTTTTTTCCCTCCCGTGCTCAGTCGAATCCTTCCCCCGCCTCGAGTTCTAACACCCAAAGCCCAGGTCAGGTACTCCAGACCTTCAATCATGTCCGGATCTAGCCTTCAAGGCCGATGGATGCCCTCCTCTGTTACGGAAGAAGACATCAAGAAGTTGAGGGAGGCCAGATACCTGACCGCCGAGGTTTCGCATCGGCTGCCTGCCCGAGGGCAGGTCGTCCCTACTCCTGAACCCAACGAAGACGTCGTGTTCATCTCCCACTTCCTCCGAGGACTAGGCCTCACTCTGGATCCCTTCGTTAGGGGGTTGATGTTTTATTACGGGCTAGATTTCCACGATCTAGCCCCGGACTCCTTTCTCCACATCTCAACATTCATTGTCGTGTGTGAGGCCTTCCTCCGCATTACCCCTCACTTCGGCATGTGGCTCAAGATCTTTAACGTGAAGTCGAAGATGGTCGAGGGGCAGTATGCAGCGTGCGGAGGCGCATTAATAAGAAATATAGCAGGAGCTATGTGGCCCAAAGGTTCCTTTCTAGAGGTGTCCGGATTATGGCAACAGGAGTGGTTTTACATCACAGCTCCCAGAAGTGCCAAGTGGGTGGCTGCCCCTGCTTTCCGCTCAGGCCCTCCACCACAACTGATGTCATGGATTAGCAGAGGGCTGAGCTGGGTTCCTGCCAAGGACGTGCCTGTACTGCAAGGCCGCATCCAAAATCTCTTCAAAGGAGATTTTAGTTTGATTATGGTGGCGCAAGTCATGCTGGTTCGTCGAGTCCCGCCTTGCAAACGCCGGCCCCTCCGCATGTGGGAGTTCAACCCAGAAGGGTCGCGTACTATTCATAATTTCCTCGGCCTGACGCACGAGGAGATGTACAAATCATTCTTTGAACCCCAAATAGAATGTCCGGATACTACCGAGGACGTGGGCCTGAGCAGCAACCGTACCGCCGACCAAGTAAGTAATCCTTTAGCCAAACACACAGTCTTTTATTTACCACGATGTCATTCTAAGAAGTCGCTCTTTGACTAGGACTGGCTAACTAAGGCGAAGATGATTCGGTGTTCGGCCCCCCTTCCTGAGGGTTTGGAGAATCCGGTACTGGAAAAGATGCTCGAGCTAGCACCCTGCCCGGAGCCCTCAAAGGAAGATAAAGGGGGGATAATGAGGTCGAAAGCGGGCCCCCATCGCTACCAATTCCAACCGAGGGGATGAGCACCTCAGTGAAGGAGGATAACCGAGGAGAAGAATCCGACCTTCTCTCCGTTCGGGGAAGGAAGAGGACTGCCTCTGAAGATCTGGAAACCGAGGCTTCCAAACAGGAGAAGTCTCCACTAGAGGGTCCTACATTGGAGGGTGCTTTTGCCGCACAAAGTCCACGCGAGGATCAGCCCTCCAACGAGCTGTAAGTAATCAGAAAGTACTTTAATAGTGGAGATATACTACCTTACCTCTGAGGAAAATAACCAAAGCGTTTATCTTGCAGTTCGGATCTTAGCCCTTCTCAGCAGAGCTCGTCTTCAGGGGATCTTTTTCCGGAGATGATGGAGAGCTCAACGCCTCCCCCGGACTCCCCCGCTCAAGAAGCGGGCAACCTTGAAGTGTCGTCGTGGAGGGCCTCTCCGGATCCGGTGAGGCCAGAGGATAATCCTATAGTTACCCGAAGTCCTCGGCGTCGGCTCTTGAAGAGAGCAAACAAAAGAGTCTGGCACCGTCTGGTATGCGGTCAGACGTACTGAGGGAGCTGTTGGAGCGAGCAACCATCTCAGAGGAACACTGTACATTGATGGGTACGGTGATGGAAAGGATTTCATCCGCCGAAAGCGGGTTGCATGATGCCTTTGTGAGTCTACTGACGGGCTTTGAGGTACGTAAAATGATGTACATTTGTGATGGTACCACACATTTTTAGGTGTGCCCTGTGTCGATAGTAGGCCCTGAGACTCTGGTTGTCGCCGAGGATGGCGGCAAACAGAGGATCATAGTCCCAGGCAATAACCATACCGCTTTAATGTGCAGGTAGTGGGAGCTCTGGTGGCTAGCCGGACTCATGAGTTTGCCGAACTAAAGCGGCAACTAGATGCGGCAGACGCCGACATCGACCTTGTTAACAAGCGACTTGACGAGTCACATGGTAAGTAATGTTTTTCTGGTGAATGTCACATAATAAGAGCAGCATGATGCCAGTATCTTTAATATGCTGTGACTGCAGACGGAGCTGCCACCATGGAGACCCTTCGGGCGGAACTTGCCCGAGCCAAGGAACAAGCAAGAGTTAGTAATGCGGCTGCTTTGAAAGCAGCCGAAGAGTTACCGAGAAGGCCACGCATTGCGAAAGCAAAGAGCAGATGGCCAGGATGGCCGTAGAATTGAAAGACACTACCGACCGTTGCCAGTTCCTTGAAAAAGAGAACCGATTGAAGGCAGCGGACCTTGAAAAGGCCACGATGGTGACCAAAGACACTCGCTCAGCTATGAGGGCGAAGAAGGAGGAGCTGCGCGAAGCCGGGGATATTGCGGCTAGGAAGCCCTTTCTGCTGCAGAGGAAGTTCGGGATCCGTGGTATGCCCCTCTAGATCGGTTGTGGAGTTCGGCAGATGCATATATGGACTTGGCGGCAAGCACTGTCGATGCGGTTGAATACTTCCAAGATCAGACAGATCGTGAAGTGGACAAGCTGTTCTGGTCGCAATTTAACGTTCCAGAGCATCCGCTTCCCTTGACTGATCAGCTAGCCGAATGGGCCGAACTTAATAGGTTGTCCGGGCTTGCCATGAGGTCCATCGTAGATCACTTGTGGCCGGAGAAGCCGAAGCCGAAAAGCTATTTCAGCTTAGTGTAGCAGTTCCTTGGTGTGGTGCCGCGCATCAATGCGATGAAGAGGTCGGCGTGCATAGAAGGCTCGCGGATGGCCTTTGCCCGTGTCAAGGAATACTGGGCGGAGATGGATGCTACCACTATTGCGGCGGAAGGTTCGGCCATAGGCCGAGTAGCTGCCGAGCACTATTTTGAAGAGTTTCTTGAGGGCGCTCCTTTGATAGAGGCCCAGTGCTCGAAGAATATTATGTTTGAGTGACATGTATTCCCATTGTAAACACAATGTTTTTATGAAATGTAGTAAGGCTGTATTTATACTTTTGCCGGAAAGTAATATGGTGCCTCCTGTGCGGCCGTTTATGTATATATGTATATAACCTGAAAGATTGCAGTCGTCGGCTTCAACCTCCACGCATATAATGCAGAGGTGCTCGCAGAAAACGCATGTTCACACTTAACCCAACGTCTTGGTCCTATTAAGAAGGTGATAGTGCAGTGAATGAGGCAACCGGACTATGATGCTTTAACACTTTCACTTAGCCATAGGAGTTTGACGGTGGGGCCACTATATATCCCCTAGTGGCTCCGCACTCTGCCAAACTCAGGGTGCGTATATGCCTGGCCGGGAAACGGCCCTTCGTTAAAGCGGAGGAATTCTAACATTCCAATAGGTCATCGAGTGGTTGACCAGTCTCGCGCTATATCATGACAGTCAGTTTTCGGCTTTCTCTACTGAGGTGCTCGTCCGGACGAACCAGGGCACAATCGTAGTAGTTCTCCTGGTGCTGCCTTAGCCGATAGAACGGAATGTAAGGCACCAAAACACAGGAGCCGGGCAAACCCAACATTTGACCAAAGACATGATTCGGAGCTGATGCATATAAGGCCAAACTCGCGATGCCGAACACTCCCTAAGGTATTCGGTCTTTATGGTATAGACCAGGCCTAAATAGTGCCCTTTGTAAGAAGCCCCTTGTGTCCAGGTACGGGCGTTTATTCTAACGTGGCCACATGCCAAGACATCATCATCCTTCTCAACTGTATTTGAGAATCCGAGGGATGTGTATCAACAAGAGACAGTAAAAAATGTTTACGCAGGGTCTTAATCTAAAAAGAATCCTTGGAGCGGGTCCCTGCTGCACGTCTGCGCCTGTGTCTCCGTTGTGCCGTATCCTGGACGGGTGTAGCACGATGGTCATCTGTAAAAGAGAGGAACTTAGGTGAAAAGTAGTCATGCAGAAAGGTAGTTTTTAAAGAAACCGTGTATAATTAAAGATGAGTAAAAATTGACATTCGTTTGCGCGCGTTTATGATAGGGGTGTGGCCATCAAACCTGTACGAATTTCATATAGATGTGCCAGACTCGTCTAACCATGTCCGTGGTCTTGACGACCTATCGAATACTTTAGTTGGTGAGGCCGTTTTAGTGTGCGGCTGCCGCGGTAGCCGCACCCTCCTCGGCGCGCAGGGATCGCTCAATATTTCCATTTACTGTAATGATGCCATGTGGACCGGGCATCTTAAGCATGAGGGAAGCGTAATGCGGTATTGCATTGAAGCGAGCGAAAGCTTCGCGTCCAAGTAGTGCTTGATAGCCACTTTGGAACAGAGCAATGTGGAAGGTTAAATTTTCGCTACGGAAGTTATCGGGGAAGCCGAATATAACTTCTAGTAGCAGGGAGCCCGTGCAATGAGCCCCTGGGCCGGGCGTTACTCCTTTAAAAGTAGTATTGCTGAGGAAAATTTTCGTTGGGTCTATCCCCATTTTGCAGATTGTGTCCTGATATATCAGGTTTAGACTGCTGCCACCGTCCATCAGGACTCGTGTGAAGTGGTATCCGTCAATTATTGGGTCTAATACTAAGGCAGCCCATCTTGCACGCCGGATACTTGCTGAGTAATCCCGGTGGTCAAAAGTGATCGGTTGAAACGACCAGTGGCAGGACTCCGTGGTGATAGGCCCTTGGGCATATTTATCTGGGAGTGCCGCTTTGTTTCTCCCCTTTATCAAGTGTAACACGTTTACTGTTTTGACTTCTGGTGGAAATTTCTTTTGTTCCCCAGTGTCTTGCTTGAGAGGCTCATCCTCGTCTTCGCTTGGTGTATCCTCCCCCTTGTGTACGGCGTTGAGCTTGCCGGACTGCTTGAATACCCAACATTCTCTGTGGGTATGATTAGCAGGTTTACCCGGGGTGCTATGGATCTAACATACTTGGTCCAGAATTTTGTTCAGGCTGGACAGTTCATCTCTGGCGCCTTTAGAGGGCGGCTTTTGCTGACTTGGCCGAGAGCTTTTGAATCCGGCGTTTACTGCCATGCTCTTCGTGCTGTCTTCTTTATTCCGACGTTTGTTATTGTTGTTGCGCCGTGATTTCCCGTTTCCATCTCTAACTTCGGATGTACTGGGGTCGCTGGTGCTGCATCTCGCTAGCCAGCTATCCTCAGCCGCGCAAAAGCGGGTCATGAGGCTTGTTAATGCTGCCATTGTTCTCGGCTTTTCTTGGCCGAGGTGTCTGCCAAGCCATTCGTCACGGACGCTATGCTTAAAAGCTGCCAAGGCTTGGGCATCCGAACAGTCGACTATTTGGTTCTTTTTAGTAAGAAACATGTTCCAAAGCTTTTGGGCTGACTCTCCGGGCTGTTGAGTTATATGACTCAAATCGTCCGCGTCCGGAGGTCGAACATAAGTCCCTTGAAAATTTGCCCGAAAAGCATCCTCGAGCTCTTCCCAGCTTCCAATGGAGCTTTCGGGGAGGCTTTTAAGCCAGTGCCGAGCTGGCCCTTTGAGTTTGAGGGGTAAATACTTAATGGTGTGGAGATCATCTCCTCGAGCCATATGGATATGGAGGATATAGTCCTCAATCCAGACCCCAGGGTCTGTTGTTCCGTCGTATGCCTCTATGTTTACGGGTTTGAATCCCTCTGGAAATTCATGGTCCAGCACCTCGTCGGTGAAACATAGGGGTGTGCGGCAGCCCTGTATCTGGGTGTACCGTAGTGTTCGGATGTTTGTTGTGTTGCATCGTATGCTGGAGTGCGCCTGCGTGGTCCATAGATGGATCTGGTTGCGTCGTCCTTTTGATGTGAGCCCTCGCGTGGATCGCGTATTGGCTTATGTGCGGCATTGATTGCCGCTCTATGTTGGCCGTGAGGTCGTCTATCTGGCCAGGTGGCCGTTTTAATTTTTGGTTGCGGGGGATCTAAGGCCTCCTCATCGAATTCAGGTAGCAACTTCCGCTTCGGGTAGCTCTTGGTGGGGTGATTACCGCCATACTTCGCTGCTGTGTTGAGTACTTTGCTCCATCTAATTTGGAGTGTGTCTTGCGCAGCCTTGAGCCTTTGCTTCTGCTTTTTTAGACTCCTCGCGGTGGCAACAAGCCTTTGATTGGCATTCTTGTTGACACACGAACACGTCACGTGTACCCTTGACGCCGGGGGTGATGCACCGTAGCTCATGTCGAAGGAGACCCGATCGACAGCGCGATACACAAGACAGTCAGCGGGTGCTTTTGCAGACCCGAAACCCCGCGCACCCGGGAAGGACCCCGTCAGGGATTGCGGCGGCTATGGGCTGCCCTAGGTTGATTCGCTCGCCCCTAGAGCCTCGTAATTCTCAGCTCTCAAACACGAAGAACAACGAAGAACGAGAGAGAAAAACGGTGGAGAGATAAAACGTAGATAAAAAAATAGTATATTGATTTGTTCGATTGTGTGTTGTTCAATCGGCCGTCACCCCCAACATATATAAGAGGTGGCTGGACTTCCCGTACAAGCAAAGGATTCATCAAGGCTTTCCTTACAAGAAAATTACATCAATTCATGGCCTAGAGTCCTAGTTCTGGCCCCACTTGGATTCAGCCCGAATCTGATCCAATCTTCTGTCTTGCTCCTTGCGCGGGCCGTGGAATCTGCATATGACTTCCGATGGAGACGGTTCAAATATCAATTTTGTATGCTTCGATGAGGCCAACAATCTGTATGTTGATAAATTTTCCAAATAAGGCCATCTTGAATACTCCACGGGGTCATCTTTAATTTTGAGTCGGACTCGGTCATGTAGCTGACTGGACCATCCGACTCTTGTGTCTCTGCAGGTCGTATACTACATCGGATGATGATGACTCCAGAAGCAAAGTTGACCATTTCGACATTACGAATAACTTTCATGTTGAACACTTCTTCATCCGAGTCCATCTAGATAATCACTTGAGCCCATCTTCAGCTTCTGGTCGGATTGACCTTGACAGTTTCCACCCAACAAGCTCTTTCCCGGCAAGCTTTTCAGTCCCGGCAAGGTCTTCACCCGATAAGCTTTTCAGCCCCGGCAAGGTCTTCGCCCGGCAAGCTTTTCCCCCTGGGAAGCTTTCCTCCCCGGCAAGCTTCTCCGCCGGCAAGCTTTCCACGCTGGCAAGCTTCTCCGCCGGCAAGCTTTCACGCCGGCAAGCCCTCAAATCGGCAAGGTTTTACCCCGGCAAGGTTTCATTCAGCCGGCAAAGGCCGAATACTTTCTCACTCAGGGCCGGCCCGTGAAGTGTTGCCTCTAACTTTTGCATACGAACCCATATTCGTGACCATGCCAAAATCTGGTGTCAACACATGCCCCCCTGTTTTTCGGCAAAGCTTGTGTGCCGAAAAATAACTTGTATTGTGTTTGTTCTAAGGACGATGTCAACACTCCATCGGCCATTTATTTTCCTCAGGACGATAATCAGGTATCGGCCATGTCTGTGCTAAGGGCGATAGTCATATATCGGCCATTGCCCACTTAGGCTTCTTGCCACACACTTGGGTGGTATTTCTTCAAGTACTTGCCATTGAGAGCTCGAGGTAACAGTGCCCCTTGTACGGATTCCTCCAAATAAGAGTTTCCGGGAACTATTCTTGCAATTCTAAAAGGACCTTCCCAACTCGGAGACCACTTCCCGAATTTTCTGTCCCTTGAACCAATCGGGAGAATTACTTTCCAAACGAGATCACCAACTTGAAAATTCTTCAACTTAACCTTCTTATTGTAAGCCCTTGCTACCCTCAACTTGTCCCTCTCTATGGCCTTCAAAGCAGCCAAACGTTTATCGACAGTCTCACCAATATTGTCCATCATCAAGTTATAAAAGTCTACTGCCGATAAATCATTTTGTTTGGCTATTCTCAAAGCATTCAAATTCACTTCCACCGGTAAAACAGCCTCTTGACCGTATACTAGCTCATATGGAGTCACCTTTGTAGCACCATGTCTTGAGATCCTATGTGCCCACAAAGCTTCAGACAACAACTCATGCCATCTCCTTGGATTATCCTCAATCTTCCTCTTGATGAGCTTGATTAAAATTTTATTGCTAGACTCAGCTTGTCCATTGGCTTGGGCATAATATGGAGAGGAATTGAGCAATTTTATGTTATAAGATTCGGCAAATTCTCTAACTTGGTGTGACATGAAAGAGGAGCCTTGATCTATAATCAATGTTTGAGGAATGCCGAATCTATGAATAATGTGCTCGGTTATGAATTTAATCACCTCCGTATGTGTCATGTTCTTGAGAGGTACTGCTTCAGACCATTTAGTGAAATAATCGGTTGCCACCAATACGAACCTATGCCCCTTCGAGGAAGACGGATGAATTTGTCCAATAAAGTCTAAACCCCATCCTCTGAAAGGCCACGGCTTGATAATGGGATGTAACATAGCAGCATGAGCCAACTGAATATCACCAAATTTTTGACAAGCTTCACACCCTTTGTAATATCTTAAGCAATCATTAATCATAGTCGGCCAATAAAATCCAGCACGTCGTAGCAACCATTTCATCTTGGGAGCCGATTGATGAGTGCCACAAATACCTTCATGGACCTCCCCCATAGCAACTCTCGCTTGGTCCTCGTCCAAGCACTTTAGAAGAACATCATCAACCGTTCGGCGATAGAGATCATCATGTCTCATTGTATACTTGAAAGCCATCCGCCGAACAGCCCTGTCCACCCTTCTACTAGGATCACACAAATAATCAACAATGGGTTTCCTCCAGTCTTGACTTTCTCCTGCATTGAATATTTCATTAATGGCCGAAACGGTGGGCTCCGTTTCGGCCTCCCCTACGTCGGCAAGATTAGACATCGGCTTTTCAGAAATATGAAACACGCCATGATCAACATGGTAGCCGGATGCTTGTTGTGCCAACTCATTTGCTTTCCAATTGTCATGTCTAGATATATGAGCAATGCTAAAACAATCCAAAGTAGAAATTATATCTAGACATTTATTAAGATAAACATTAAGTGCTTCGTCCAAACACAGAAAGACTTTGGATATTTGCTGCACCACTAGTAACGAATCACCATAAGCCTCAATATGTGTAACACCTATAGCAAGCAACATCTCTAAATCGAATAACAATGCTTCATATTCGGCTTGATTATTTGTGCAAAAGTATTCTAAGCGGCATGAGGCTTTAAAAGCAGCACCATGAGGAGATATGTAAACAATACCAACACCTTGGCCATTGCTACAAACTGAACCATCAAAATATAATCTCCACGGTACTAATGAGACAAGGTTTATATCAATGTCATACTTGTCATCAATCCGATGTTCAACAATAAATTTAGCAACGATTTGGCCTTTCATGGATTTTAGAGATTCATAAGCCAAATCATATTCAATCAAAGCATAAGCCCACTTGCCAATTCTACCACTAAGAATTGGCCTATGCAACATGTATTTAATGACATCGGTTTGACAAGCTACTATACAAGCACTCGACACTAAATAATGTCTCAATTTTGTGCAAGCATAATATAAGCATAGACATAGTTTCTCAATAAATGTATACCTTGTCTCAGCGCCCAACAAGCGCCTGCTCAAATATGTAATAGCATGCTCTTTTCCCTCGGTTTCTTGAGTCAAAACAGCACCAATAACTTCTTCTTCTGCTGCAATGTAAAGCCTGAAGGGTTCCCTATGCTTGGGTGCTTTCATCACCGGAGGAGTGCACAAATAATTCTTGATCATATCAAATGCTTCTTGCTGTTTTGCCCCCCAAGTGAAATCAGCATCATTCTTTAACCGAAGGATAGGAGTAAACGCATCAACCTTCCCTGACAAATTAGCTATGAACCTCCTCAAGTAATTGACCTTGCAAAGGAACTTTTGCATATCTCTCTTGCATCTTGGAGCTTCCACTTTCTGTATGGCCTCTATCTTTTTGGGATCAATCTCTATGCCATCTTCATGGATAATGAAACCCAAAAACTTACCAGCCGACACACCGAATGCACACTTCAAAGGATTCATCTTTAGTCCATAGTTTTTCATTCTTTCAAAAGGTAAACGCAAATCGGCCAAGTGGATTCAAAAGCGTCCGATTTGACAACAATATCATCAATATAGACTTCAAGTATGACACCGAGTAAATCATGAAAAATCAAATTCATAGCCCTTTGATATGTGGCGCCAGCATTTTTTAATCCGAATGTCATCACTGTCCACTCGAATAAACCAAGAAAACCAGGGCAACGAAAAGCTGTCTTGGACATGTCCTCTTTGGCCATAAAAATTTGATTGTATCCGGCATTACCATCTAGAAAGCTAATAACTTTATGTCCAGAAGCATCATTAATAAGCATATCGGCTATTGGCATGGGATACTCATCTTTGGGTGTAGCCCTATTCAGATCTCTGAAGTCAATGCACACCCTCAACTTGTCGGATCCTTTCTTTTCCACTGGGACAATGTTAGAAATCCACTCGGCATACCTGCAAGGTCTAATAAAATTAGCTTTAAGAAAACGACCGATCTCTTCCTTGATCCGGTCATATGTTTTTGGATTAAACTTTCTGGCTGATTGTTTATATGGTCTAAAACCGGCCTTTATAGGTAACCGATGCTCCACTAGCTCTCGGCTTAAACCTGGCATCTCATGATATTCCCACGCAAAGCAACAGACATATTCTTTCAACAGCTCGATCAACTTAGCTTTATGATCGGCTCTTAAATTTGCATTTACAAATGTCGGCCTAGGAGTTGAACCATCTCCTATATCTATCTCTTCTAATGGATCGGCCGATGTAAAACCTTGTCCTAATTTATCCATATCATCTAACTCTTCTATGGACTCATACATATCGTTCTCATTGGACTGATATTCTACAAGTCGCTTTTGTAACCACTCTGAGTTAGGATCCATTTAAACATATCATACCTTGGAGCCAATTGCATTTAGTCGGCTTTAAAGAGACGGGCACGAAACCATTCTTGGTGGCGCTGAGAAAATCGAATTCTGATAAGTCACGTCCCGTCAAGCAAGTAGCATTTGGGTGTTGCCAATCCACCGATGCCTCGACCAAAGCAACACAGGCCGAGTTATCCGCATGAATAACTTCCACTTCATCATCAACCCACTGGATCAAAAACTGGTGCATAGTGGATGGCACGCACTGGTTTGCATGAACCCAATCACGGCCTAGTATGACATTGTAGTTACCTTGCACCTCAGCGACAAAGAATGCGGTAGCCAAAGTTTTACTTCCCACTATGAGCTCCACATACATCACACCTTTGGCTTCAGTTTTTCTTTGCCTTCAAATCCATTGAGCACCATGTTGGTCTTTATCAACTCTTCATCATGCAGCCACAATTTTTTGAAGACCGAATACGGCATAAGATTCACCACAGCACCACCATCAACAAGCATCCGAGTGAGCGGTGATCCATTGATATGACCTCTGAGATACAACGGTTTCAGATGCGTTAGTGGGTCTTTTGGTTTCTCGAATATTGCATTTTTAGGGCCAAAATCCAGCTGAGCCACCGCCCCTTCCTCATCTACAGCTTGAAACTTAGCAGGTAAGTAATACACCATATTGATATCCATACCTTCATGAACCAGTGTAGACTCATAGTCCAACATATCATCCTCTTCTTCAAGTGCATCCACCGATTCTGAAATTTGTCCAAGTGAAGGAGAAGTAAGAAATGTCGCAAACGATGTAATAGCTGTCGCATCGTCCTCCTTTGGTGGCGCAAGTGCTGCTATGATAGGTGTAGAAGCGACTGCATCTTGTATTTGTTTAGGCCTCCACACTTGTTTTGTAGGCACCATGGGCCGAGTGTCATTGAACAACTTATCTCTTTGCTTCTCGGCTTCTTGTTTTGTCATCTCTTGACTCCTTAACCTCTGTAGTTTCCTCTTTTGTGTTTTTGTCAGCCCTGGAGGACACCACTTTGGCTGAGTGTATTTAGGATCTCTCATCTTTACTTGGCTGGTGTTTCCTTCAAGGTCATTAGCCGAGTGCTTTGGTGCGATAGTAAGTATCAGCTCAGTCGGATTTCTATGCATAATCGGCTATTGTATGGTGAATGTTTTGGTGCCCAAGATGAGTGAGTCGGCATCGGTTTTTTCCTTGCCTTTGCTTGACTCGACCGTTACAGCACTTGGCGACTTAACACGCCATTCTTGCTTGCTGACCCTTTTTTGATTATCTTGCACTGGCCGATTGACACTATTGTTCAAACGGCCTCGTGTGGGATAAGAAAGTCTCTCATGAACGGGCCTCCTTTGTTCTGCCCAACCCGGATGAAAAGCATAAGGGGCCATTGGGGGCTGCCACCATCCTCCATTGAAGTCTCCCATGTAATATGGTACATAGGGGAGAGACGGTACCCATGGTCTCGGTGCCCAGGACCCATATGGCCTTGCATGATGCTGAAATTCTTCCTGAGGAGGTGACCTTGAGCGCTTCAAATTTGGTGACCGGTTAGAGCTAGAACCGGTTGCATGATTGGCATACTTGGACAGCAACATATCAAAAGTTGGCTTGATTTTCTTGTGCTACACTTTAGCTTCATTCATCTTCCACTTGCCAACTTCTGGACTTTTGGGCTTGACAAATTTAACACACGTATTTTCTTGCGCTTGCGGTTGCCCCCCGAGTGTAGGATTCTTGATGGTGATTTTGATTGTCTCCTTGCCACAGGGTTGTTTGTCAAGCACAACCTGTCTCCCCAAGACCTTGTCACCCTCCTTGTCTTTCCTGGGCTCACCAACAATGACATTAGCTTTATTAGCAGATTCGGCAACCTCCGGCCGAATGAGTAGCTTCTTTCCCTCCAAATCCATGGTATTCATCGGAAAAGGCTGTTTATCAACTTGCATCTCAGAAAAGTTCAATCTTCCTTCATTAATGGCCGATTGTATTTGCCGTCGAAAAACATTGCAATCGTTAGTAGCATGATAAAAAGAATTATGATATTTTCAATAAGCGCGCCGTTTCAGCTCCTCAAACGGCGGTAAAGTATGAGATATTCTAATAATCTTAGCCTGTAGCAAAGCATCAAATATTTTATCACACTTAGCAATGTTAAAAGTAAACTTCATCTCTTCATCACGATTCTTATGAATCGATTTCAGATCATTGCAAGTAAAGGGTTTGGCCTTAGATGGCCAAACAAATTCAGTAGAAAAAACATCACCCTCATCGTCCGAGTGATCGCTATCATATTCCACCATATTCATCTTTGGACGATCGGCTTTGTATCTATGCACTTCTCTGAGGTCTTTGCTTTGGCTTTCCTGAGCCAAAGCCCTTTGTAAGACTTGGTTGATACTTAAGAACTCATAGCCTTCTAGCTTTTCTCTAATGGGAGTTCTCAAACCACTCAGCACTAGTCCGCCAAGTCCCTCTCGGTTATCACCACACTAAAACACCGATTTTTTGTTTCTCTGAATCTCTTGACGTAATCGGAGACCGATTCATCATGCTTCTGTTTAACCGATGTTAGATGTGACAACTTGAGTTCATTGTCGCCGCTATAAAAGTGATCATGAAACTTCTGCTCTAGCTGCGACCAAACCCTAATGGAACCATGTGGTAAAGAAGGAAACCATGAAAATGCGGTACCAGTTAATGATAGAGGAAATAACCGCACTTTCAACTCATTTAGTGATCTTGCTTCACCTAATTGTGCCAAGTATTGACTAACATGCTCCCATGTGGTTTTTGTGCCCTCTCCATTGAACTTAACAAAATCTAGAATCTTATATCCCGGAGGGCACTGGATGGCATCAAAGTACTCGGGGTACGGCTTTTGGTAAATCCGATTCCGAGGTAACTCAACTCCAAAATTCTCTTGAAGCATCTTAGCCATCTCCTCTCTAAGATTAGCTAGACCATCATCCACAGTGGACGATGCAAGTTGTGGCAGCGGCATAGGAGGAGTAGGACTACTAGCAGTAGGTATGAACTGTGGCACGTATGCCGAACTATAGTTCGGTAATGGCCGAGTGGTTGTAGCTGTAGGTAGGGTTTGGTTCGGCGTTGCCACCGAACCTGACATGCTCATAATAGGATTAATAGGTGCAGTCACAATATGATTTGTTTGAGTAGGATAATAAGACATCGGCACGGGAGGCGCCGATGCAATAGGTAAAGCCAGATTAGGGTTTTGCACACTAGCAGCTACACCATCATTACCACTAGACGATTGAGATGTATTCTTCTGAGCATTAGTATTTTCTATGAAAGTTTCGTAGACTAGATTGTTACCATCAGCAATACGACTTTCAATCTCAGCCCACTGCTCAGGAGAAAAGGCAGTACTTACAGAGGTTTTAACCTGCTCGGCTTGAAGAGGAGGGAACTTGATTTCTTCAATCGGAGTGATGTTGCCTTGGCGATCCTTCTTGAACTTTGCAAGGAACTCCTGCAAGTCCTTCTCCTCGCGCGCCTTCTTGTACTCCTCATAAACTTGGCGGTGATCGGCCGATATCTCATCAAGACTGGGCTTAATGATGTTATCGGCGTCTACCTCAGATGGCTTGGGAATATCAGACATGGTGGATGATGATGATTGGTCTTTGTTCCCCAGCGGAGTCGCCAAAAAGTGTGTTGACACACGAATATGTCACGTGTACCCTCGACGCCAGGGGTGATGCACCACAGCTCATGTCGAAGGAGACCCGACCGACAGCGTGATACGCAAGACAGTCGGTGGGCGCTTTTGCAGACCCGAAACCCCGCGCACCCGGGAGGGACCCCGTCAGGGATTGCGGCAGCTATGGGCTGCCCTAGGTCGATTCGCTCGCCCCTAGAGCCTCGGGATTTGCAGCTCTCAAACACGAAGAACAGTGAAGAACGAGAGAGAAAAACGGTGGAGAGATAAAACGTAGATAAAAAATAGTATATTGATTTGTTCGATTGTGTGTTGTTCAATCGGCCGTCACCCCCAACATATATAAGAGGCGGCTGGACTTCCCGTACAAGCAAAGGATTCATCTAGGCTTTCCTTACAAGAAAATTACATCAATTCACGACCTAGAGTCCTAGTTCTGGCCCCACTTGGATTCAGCCTGAATCTGATCCAATCTTCTGTCTTTTTCCTTGCGCGGGCCGTGGAATCTGCATATGACTTCCGATGGAGACGGTTCAAATATCAATTTTGTACGCTTCGATGAGGCCAACAATCCGTATGTTGATCATTTTTCCAAATAAGGCCATCTTGAATACTCCACGGGGTCATCTTTAATTTCGAGTCGGACTCGGTCATGTAGCTGACTGGACCATCTGACTCTTGTAGCGTCTCTGCAAGTCGTATACTACATCGGATGATGATGACTCCAAAATAAAAGTTGACCATTTCGACGTTACGAATAACTTTCATGTTGAACACTTCTTCATCCGAGTCCATCTAGATAATCATTTGAGCCCATCTTCAGCTTATGGTTGGATTGGCCTTGACAGTTTCCACCCAGGAAGCTCTTTCCCGGCAAGCTTTTCAGTCCCGGCAAGGTCTTCGCCTGGCAAGCTTTTCAGCCCCGGCATGGTCTTCGCCCGGCAAGCTTTCCCCCCCGGCAAGCTTTCCTCCCCGGTAAGCTTCTTTGCCGGCAAGCTTTCCACGCCGGCAAGCTTCTCCGCCGGCAAGCTTTCACGCCGGCAAGCCCTCACATCGGCAAGGTTTTACCCCGGCAAGGTTTCATTCAGCCGGCAAAGGCCGAATACTTTCTCACTCAGGGCCGGCCCACGAAGTGTTGCCTCTAACTTTTGCATACGAACCCAGATTCGTGACCATGCCAAAATCTGGTGTCAACAATTCTGTTGCTTTGGGTGTTTGTCCGGTGTTATGTCATCCGGACTATTATCTTTGACATAATCGGGTTGTTCAGTTTGATTCTCCGTGTTGCTGTGATCCGGCAATGGTTCACCCTGATCTAACGCTGGGTCTGTATGATCATTGTTTCTACCGAGGCAGGATTTGGGGTGGCGCTTACGCCGCCGCTTTGACTGCTTCTCGAGGGGACAACCCTTCGTTGTGTCCTTCCGTTCCTCCTCGTCGTTTCCTTTTGGTGTGTTCACCATGTATACGTCATGTGATGAAGTGGGCGTCCAGTGCCCTGTGGGTAGTGGTTCCTCTTCGTTTCCTGCATCATCGTCCATACCGTCGATGTCTTCGGAGTCGAAGTCGAGCATGTCGGTTAAGTCATCGACAGTGGCTACTAAGTGGGTGGTGGGTGGGCCGCGAATTTCTTCGTCGTCCACATCCCAGTCCTGCCGGACATAGTTCAGCCAGGATCCTCCTGACAAGGAGAGAGACCTTAATGAGTTCAGTATGTCGGCAAAGGGCGAGTGCTGAAAAATATCCGCGGAGGTAAACTCCATGATCGGCGCCCAATCGGATTCGATAGGAACGGGCGCAGGCGGCTCGGAGTCTGTGGCCGGAGAAGGATTCGGCAGTTTAACAACACGGCTCTCGTGCAAGGTAAGGTCGATGTTCGGCTCGATCGCCGCTAAGGGTAAGGCTTCCGCGGTGGGGTCCATCCACCCGTCCGTGGAAGGCGCAACTGGCTCCGAATTGAGGGTCAGAGCGGCTGCCGGTGCGATCTTAACACTGTCCGATGGTAGAGCTAAATCGTACTCATCGTGACCGCGTGACGCGCAAGGCAGAGGCTCGAATCCGTCGAAGATCAAGTCTCCGCAGATATCGCCGTGTAGTTTAAGCTTCCAAACCTGACCTGGTGGCCAGGGGCGTAACTTTCAATCTGCTCCAGATGGCCAAGCAAATTGGCCCGCAGTGCAAAGCCGCCGAACACGAAGATCTATCCGGGAAGAAAAGTCTCACCCTGGACCGCATCGCTATCGATGATAATAGGAGCCATCAAGCCTAACGACGACGACATAGAGGAACTCTCAATGAAAGCACCAATGTCGGTGTCAAGATCGGCAGATCTCGGGTAGGGGGTCCCGAATTGTGCGTCTAAGGCGGATGGTAACAGGAGGCAGGGAACATGATGTTTTACCCAGGTTCAGGCTCTCTTGATGGAGGTAAAACCCTACGTCCTGCTTGATTAATATTGATGATATGGGTAGTACAAGAGTAGATCTACCACGAGATCAGAGAGGCTATACCCTGGAAGCTAGCCTATGGTATGATTGTATGTTGCAGTTGTTGTGTCCTACGGACTAAAACCCTTCGGTTTATATAGACACCAGAGAGGGTTAGGGTTACACAAGGTCGGTTACAAAAGAGGAGATATCCATATCCATACTGCCTAGCTTGCCTTCCACGCTAAGTAGAGTCCCATCTGGACACGATACGAAGTCTTCAATCTTGTATCTTCATAGTCCAACACTCCGGCCAAAGGATATAGTCTGGCTGTCCGGAGACCCCCTAATCCAGGACTCCTTCAGACATCGTACGATCACTGGAGCTAGAATCGTGCATATTGACTAAGTTGACAAAGCCCTGCATCCCCATCAACTTAGTAGGCCCACGAGTCAGCCTCTCACCAAGGTGGGTCTCAGCTAGCAGGGGGTATTCATTTTTTTGTGCGTAATAAGGAGGCACTTCCGGAGGGTCCGAGCTGATAGCAGGGGGAATGTTTTTTTTCACGAAATACGGTGGCCCGTCGGGTGGGTCCTAGCAGTCAGGGGCAAACGTTTTTTTCATGATATACTGGTGGGCGTCCGGTGGGTCCCTACTGTCAGGTGGAGGAATAATTATTTTCCGCGTAATAAGGAGGCACTTCCTTGCGGCTGCCGTGGACCCAGCTGCCAGCCTCTCCACGTACAGTATTCTTCCGATGGAATTCGGTCGTTGACCACATTAACCACGCCGCGCCGACAGCACTACGGCGGTGGATGACGGCGAGGCCTAGGAAGGGGACGACGCGGAGCCGGGGAAGACGCAGTAGTGGATGCCCAGACGGAGAGGAGTACGAGGGTTCACTGGTTCGGCTGCGCTGCCGTCGCCGCGGAATAACAGGAGGTGTGGGTGAGTGGAGTGGAGGGATCACATGGCCAGCGGTGGGAGTAGTATGGGGGCGGTGAGGCCTCCGCGGCAGCACAGCCGGCCACGGGAGGCAGGAGCAGGCGGCACGACCGGTGCTGCTTTGGGTGGCTGGAGCAAGAAGACCAGAGGTTGAAGAAGCACTACGGCCGTTGGATGGACATCGTACGGTCAGTCGAGCTAGAATCGTGCATATTGACTAAGTTGAGAAAGCCCTTCGTCCCCGTCAACTTAGTAGACCCACTATACTGGGTCCCAGCTAGCAGGGGGAGTATACATTTTTTTGTGCGTAATAAGGAGGCACTTCCTTGCGTGCGAAGATATAACTAGTGGGTCCGAGCTGTCAGCGGCGGTAACGTTTTTTTTCGCAAAATACAAAGGCCGTTTTGGTGGGTCCCAGATGTCAGGTGGAGGAAATCATTATTTTGCGTGTAATAAGGAGGCATTTCCTTGTGTGCGGCCGTGGACCCAGCTGTCAGCCTCTCCACGTACAGTCCACTTCAGATGCATGTCGGTCGTTGACCACACTGACCACACCACGCCGAGAGCACCAGGGCGGTGGACGACAGCGAGGCCTAGGAAGGGAACGACACGGAGGCAGGGAAGACTCGTCCGTTGTTTTTGTTTCCCATGCGGATGGGAGTACGACTGTACGAGGGTTTGCTGGTTCGTCTACCATCGCCGGAGAATAACAGCAGGTGTGGGTGAGTAGAGGGATGGCTAGGCCAGCGATGGGAGTACGGTGGGGCGGTGAGGCCTGCGCGGTAGCACAGCCGACCGCGGGGAGGAGGGAGCAGGTAGTCCCACCGGCGCTTGTTTGAGCGGCTGGAGCAGGAAGAGCAGATATTGAAGAAGCACGACGGCCGTTGGATGGACATCCAACTGTATACAGGCCATCTGTGGAAAGCCTCAAATCTGTGGAAAATAGCATACAGCCCATCTGCCATTATTTCAAATAATTTACAACCCATTTGCTAATTCTTACGGGTTTTTTTGGAGCCCATATTCTTTATGTTAGCATTACAACCCATATTGTGGCCACAGTTAAAAAAGTATACGAAATTTTGCATATGTCGGTGCGGTCTGAACTGTTTTTAATCCCGAAATTTCGAGTCACATTGAGACTGATTTTAAAAATAAATGTATGTCAATATATAATCCAATAAATTGTCCACGCATAAAAATCAATGCAATTTAAAATCTCGAAATGAAAAAAAGATATTTGAAAATAATTGCCGGTTTGATGTATTTTAAAAATGTACAACCCATTTCTCATTACTGATAGGCCATTTTCTCGGCCAGCCGAATGAAGCTCTCCTCGTCTTGAAAGATTTGCAGCCCAACAGGCCTGATAAAGCGACTTACTTGACAAATCACAAAAGAAGTGGGCTAGCCATTTTTAGAAAGAAAAAAAACTACTGGGCTGGTCTGTGGTAAACATAAAAGAAAAGGCCGTCTAGACAGGCCAGAGTGTCCCGCACAGCCCAGTTGACACCCTGCTTCCGTCTCAAAAACAAATTAGATAAATGCCACTCCAATTATGGTGATTCATAAAAATGCCACTGCAATTTCCAAACTTTGAAAAATGCCACTGCAATTTTTGCAAACTTTGAAAAACGCCACTGCAGTTTGCAAACTTTGAAAAATGCCACTCCAGACTTCGAAAAATGCCACTAGAAATGGCATGAAATTGCATTTTTCAAAGTTTGGAAATTGCAGTGGCATTTCTCGGATACACCAGATTTGGAGTGGCATTTATCAAATTAACCCAAAACAAAAATAACTGGGCGAGCTGCTGGGTCCCTTGTGTCAGCCGCTCGTTGTGCAATTCTCTCGTTTATTGACTATGTTGACAATGGCATGGGACCCAGATGTCAGAAATCCACTAGGAGGAGCCATTTTTATTGGCTTGAAATAAGGAGGCACTTGCTTGCGTACTGCCATGACCTTGGCGGGTCCCTGCTGTCATCCTCTCCACACACAATCATCTCCTGATTTTGTACGCGTCAACTTGCTAGGCCCACAAGCCAGCCTCTAAACCGTGGAGGACAAATACAACCCATTTAAAAAAATAACAGCCCATTCCATACGTTCAAACGGAAAGTTCAACATTCAGACCAAAGTAACAGGTCTGATCCACATATAGAGTACTGAACTTCCACGTTGACAACCATCATAGCCAAGTTAACTATCTACTCTCACTAACACTCTAGTAGCGTACAAGTACTAACTTACTCTTAGCTAACTAGACGATGCCGGCCGCCATCTGCTGTCCATGCTAAACGCCGGCACCGGCGTCCTCCGCATCGCCTCAGACTTGCCAGAGGTGCGATAGGGCGCGTTGCTCGCGCGTGTTGGCCCTTTCCATGCCGGCGTGGTCCACCGAAGCTTCGGCCTCCAAGCGGGAAACCCACTTGACGAGCTAGTAGTAAAAATCGGCGTCGCGAACGCGTGCGTGCCCGACAGCCTCCAGGGCTATTTGCCGGGCGCCCGCCTCCACGTAGTCGGCCCAGTCGCGGGCGCTCTGCTCGCGACTCAGAGCGTCGGTGCGCTGCAGCTCCATGTCCCTTTGGCGGCGCAAATCGGCGATACGATGCTCCTCCGCCAGGCGGTCGCGCTCCAACAACTCCTGCTCCTCCGCCATGTGGTCGCACTCCAACAACTCCTCGATCTCCGCATTGCCATCTAAAGACAGATAGAATGCCTCCTCCCTCCGTCTGCCTTCCGGTGAAAACCCGAACACTAGTTCCGGCGGTGACCGCCTCCGGCGTCGCCTACCGCGGACGGGCGGGGGCATGGCGGACGTGGCGAGCGATGTTGGACCGGTGGGGGCTTATGAGGATACGGCGAGTTGGGTCATGGTGGCACCTGAGAAGGCCGGGAAACAGTACTTATAGGCGGAAAGTAGCGCGACGGTCATCGGAATTCAATGCATAATGGCTTAGCGCGCCAGCTTGCCGTGGAAAACTAGAGAAACTGAAATTATGACTGTGCCGTCCCGTCCCGTCTGGGTCGCACGCCGGCATGGCGGTCAAACGAGTGCACTCGAATCATCTCCCTCCTTGTCAATAATGATTCCATGGATTTAAAGCGTATCTTTTTTCGCATCAGTTAGCTGCCTTAATTACGGCCGACTACATGCAGGCACTCAGAATCGCTCGCAGGTAGTACGCGAAGCAGCATGCAACGAGTCGCAGCCGAGGGCACGCATGCAGCCACTTAAATCGCTGGAATTAATTAGGCTTAAACTTCTGCATGCCGTTAATTATTTCCATGCCTTGGTCTTGCTGCTTTGCTCACGAGACTAATAAATCCCGGACGAAGGGAGTACCTTGGTTGGTGAGAGGTTTAAATTAAGCCTTGCAAACCGGAAAGGAGGTACTACGTCCGTTTTTATTTAGTTCGCATATTAGCTTTGGTCAAAGTCAAGCTTTACAAACTTTGACCAAGTTTATATACAAAAATATTAAGATATATAATAACAAATCAACAGCAAAAATATTAAGATATACAATAACATATCATATACAAATATGTAGCTCCAAAAGCAGAGATCTAGAAAAAACATCTGTTCTTCCTACTAACATGGATGCTTCTCTTGGCCAACATTTAGTATAGACTGAAAGACAAATTTGTTTGTGAAGTCTACAATTCCTCTTGCAAACGTAAGTGGTTTCACCAATAGCTAGAACCATGAGAATGAACCACACATGATGGAGGAACATCCACTGCAATATGATTTGTTCTTCTCTCGATCACACCGCGAGACTATTTTCGGAATACAAACTTTAACTTAGGCAAAATGAGGCCCATTGTATAATCAGACCAAAGCAATGAAGCACCTAGTGTTGGCCAATAAATAGTACAATACTACTTTTCTGCAGTTCATGAAGTGACTATCCAATCTTTCTGTGTCTATTTTCAAATGGCACTGCATGCAGTGACTATACTATTCTCTTGTGCAGTTCAACCAAAATTGCGGACACTTTGTTTGTTTTTCAAATAGCAACGGGCAGACATCTCTGTCTGCACAAATATCAAGCAGCTAGTAAACATATACCACACCTTGTATTTTTGGTTTAAACATGTCTCTTCCGCTTAGCATCTGTCATGTTCTGCACTGGACAATCTGATACAGCTATGTTTTGCCCTGGACAATTTCATACTAAATTGATTTGCTGGTTCAGAGTAGAAATATAGCGCCTATTCTTCGTCAGACCAAGGATATCCATGTTCGCAGTGACAGAAGAGGTGAAATCAATACAACCGAAATTGAGCATCCAATCATTGAATCCTGTCCTACACCTCCAATGTAGGTCCACCCTGCCAATAAATTCACATGCAAACCACTAGTATTACTATCTAATGATAGTACAAAAAGAGTAGCAAGATAGTAGCAAACCATGTACCTTCGTAATGAACAGCTCATAGTGCCACCAATTGGATATAAAGGTTTGAAAAAAAACATGCTCCTAATGTTGAACCAGTTGGACTTCTTGTGCAGTTCCACTAAAATCGAGCATCCTTGTTTGCATAGATATTGAAAGTGTGATTACTCTAAAAGTGGCACTAGTTGAAGCATAGACTCACAAATATAAGCATTCCAATTTCATAATTTGAAAAGGTAGCAAGACTGTTTCTAACCACCTGTTTGAAGGAATAAATAAAGCAACAGCGGCTGATGTCAGGAAGGCATACATAGTTTTTTTCTGAAAAAATGAGCCATTCCTGACCTTTCCTCTTCTTTTAAGCAAATTTTGTGCAGTTCTACTAAAATAAAATGCCATCACCGCCTTGACAATTCAGTGACACTGTACAAAAGGAAATGACTTAACATTACATCATGATGGCAGGTATGTAGTCGACAGGCATTAGAGACAAACATACATACCTCCTCCAATAACATAATGAACATTAATTTTAACAAAGGTGTGACTAGCTTTACCGGGATAATTTGAGTGAATCTACACCCTTTGTTCCTTAATATAAGACGTTTTCGCGGTTCAATTTAAAGTACCCAAACATCTAGTATTTAGAAAACAGGTAGTAGTTTTCTTGAGCACATATCTGGGAAAGCTTGCCACACTTTATTTATGTCCATACGCTAATGCAACACCATTCGGATACTACAAATATACACTAATCCAGTGGCTAGTGCAACAGTAGAGTAGTTAGTTTATTACAGGTTATAGTACAATGGTTTTATTGAATAGATTTCAATAAACTCTAGCACTGGAAGGTTTCTATAAGAATTAACAATACAAAATGTAAAGGTAACAAGTTTCAGCATTGGTATACTAGCTCTGCATGAGCATTAAACCAAATACAAATTCCTGAAGGTAACTAGCATTATTAACTAATGACAGTATAAAAAAATTACAAAGCATGTACCTCCAAGGTAATTATCATTTCGAACTCGGGGGGACCTTAAAAATTGCTATCCCAATCTTGATAATCGATCAAACATAAAAACTTGATCGAACGAATCAAGAAAACAGCCGGAGGAGGAGGTGCCCACTCTTGACCTTTCCTCTTGTCTTCATAATTGTCTGTGTAGTTTAACCAAAATAAAATGACATCAGTGCCTTGGCATGTTGGTGACACTGTACAAAAAAATTAACTTATCTCATGAAAGTAAGATATGTAATCTATAAGCATTAACAGTGTAAAAATCTGAAGGTAGTAACACGTTTCCTCGTTGGTATACTGGCTGTGCAACAACATTAGAATGCCTTAGACTACTGGCGTTGCTTAAATTTATCGGTGGCATTAGACTGAGAGCGGCATTAGTTAAATGTGGCATCACTTTAGCAGTAGCATTGCTTGATTTGACTGCTGGTGTTATACTAACAGCAAAAAGTGGCAACAAGAGCATGGGAGGCTCATTCGGACAGTGGGCGCACCAGTACGATGTACCTCCACGGACGCAGAGTGGTGAGGGAGGTATGGTTGCCCAGAGCAACAAATATCCAGGCAGCATATGTGGATTACGTCCCATTTTTGCTCTCTTTAGCCACCTTTTTCCTATGCAAGGACAACAAACCGATCGACCTGGTCATTCTCTATTGCGTTGTCATGCATTTCTACCCTTCTTCAACCAAGAGACACGAGACTCATTCCTTAGCTACTGAGTTTCCCCTTTCCAACCTAGATGCGGGTTCGATGCCTAATCTCTTGGATAGTACAGTCTCCCTTCCTTTCCTTATTCAACCCAGACATGGATTAGTCTGCATGAAGTAGGGTTTCCTTTAATAGTGCAAATTATGGTTTTCGTCTGCGTGGCCAGCAGAGTAGAGGATAGCAAATTGGGAAGATGGTGGAGTGTAAAAAGATCCACATGCAACAACGTGGCAGATGGGGCAATATAACAAGGTTATGGTTCGAAAAGAGGTAGCATACCTGAGGGTCAGCGGGAAGTGTCTTCGCTCATGGTCATCGTCCTCCGCACACACTACGACAGTGAGCTTGGGAACGGAGGCCATCCCGCGCGGGCGCTAGGTCTGAGAGGACGGCCTTGTTGTCAGTGCGTGACCTCGCTCGCCGACGATGAGTGCGTCAACGCTGCACGTCCTTTTCTTCCCTGGCGGATCTATGATCACCGGTGAGGAGGGAGAGAGGGACCTTTTTTTAGATCTGGAGAGAGGGTGGTAGTGTGAGAAGCAAGTGGGCATCCCTTAGCAAGAAAGCGCTCAAGCTCCAGCCTATATATATTTTTTATACTACTAGTACTGGAGGTGGAGTAGTGGTAGAGTAGTTTATATTTTCTCTGCGTATAGTACCAGTTAGTCATGCTTCAAAACTGATCGGTACGCCATTAAAAAAATAAAGGTCGATAACTAATGCGGCACCTCAGGCCAACGCGGCCAGATCGCATTTTGCATGAGAAATTACACACCATGTTTCGTTGACATGTGGTCCCGTTCCAACATATCAGTGAGACGACGGCGAGTAGTAGGAGTATTTCCGAACGGACGTGTAGGCCGGGGCGCCTCTTCGTGAACCGTGGCAAACTCGCAACCGTCCACCGACTCTTCGCCTTTCCCTCTCGATTTGGAACTGCTATCGCACGCTCTTCCTCTCCCTCCTCCATTTTCCTTCAGCCCTTCACCCTTTCTTCTGCCATTGTTCGATCGTCTTCTCCATGGAGGGAACAGGCCGGAAACGACCCCGTTATTCTTGCCCTGATCTGAAAGATGACGTGGTGGAGGAACTCGTTGATCGGTGCGACGTCATCACCTCAGCTAGCATGGCAGGTTCGTTCAAGCCCATTCTCGACTCAACTAATAACATCATTACAAAGAACCCAAGAGTCAAGGAGCGGTTTGATCTCCCCTATCTTCTTCGCCGTGACCCTGATGATGAGTGGCGCCGGCACGACGGAGGCCTCGCCCTGTGCAAGTTGATGCCGCTTGATAATGATACGTATGATGTTAAGATGCCATCGCTTGAGGGCAAGGCTTGGGCGGGCACAAATGGAGATAGGGTTGTTTAAGTTGGGTCCAACTGCGAGTGGGAACTTGTGAATGTGTACACTCGTCACCGGGTTCCACTTCCAAAAATCTCAGCACACTGCCCAGAGGTTGAGCACACCGGTGATGTACGCACGTTAAAATATGATCATGGTGACTGTATTCTACGGAAGATAGCAATTTTTCAAGTTCCCAACCGCTCTTGGAATTACAGCGACTATGATGTTGTTGCTATCTTTGACAAGCTTGTTGCCTTCCTTGATGGTTTCACTCGATGGATATTGCTCAAAAATCAGTTTCTGTACACGGATGAGTAGTGTGATGCAATTCAATACGAGCGCCTTGTGTTTGCTGCCACCACTCGTGGCACTGTTTTTGCATGGCATCCTCATAGTTTCGGTACGTTTGTCTTCCACCGAAATTATAATTGTTTCATCCACATGCATGCGGGTTAGCAAGTTTCCCTTTACTAATTAACCTTCTTCTTGTGTTTCCAAGGTCCTGTGAACATCCCACCACCTATACTTGAAAATTTTCATAACCAAGGGGGAGATGATGATGGTGATGATCACGAGCATGAGGACGAGCAGCGCCCATATACTCTGTGGCGCCTGGAAACTAATTCCGATGGATCACCTCTTCTTGTGTGCATACAGCCCACTGATGATGTTACTGCTAAGGAAGCAGGTGTCTCCCAGGTTGCACTCCCCGGACCTATTTCAACACCCGTTGCATGGTATTCGGGATGGATACTAGTGTCCTAGCGCCAACTGATAACCCACAAGTATAGGGGATCGCAACAGCTTTCGAGGTTAGAGTATTCAACCCAAATTTATTGATTCGACACAAGGGGAGCCAAAGAATATTCTCAAGTATTAGCAGCTGAGTTGTCAATTCAACCACACCTGGAAACTTAGTATCTGCAGCAAAGTGTTTAGTAGCAAAGTAATATGATAGTGGTGGTAGCAGCAACAAAAGTAAAGACAGCAAAAGTAATTTTTTTGGTATTTTGTAGTGATTGTAACAGTAGCAGCGGGAAAGTAAATAAACGTAAACCAGTATATGGAAAACTCATAGGCACCGGATCAGTGATGGATAATTATGCCGGATGCGGTTCATCATGTAACAGTCATAACATAGGGTGACACAGAACTAGCTCCAGTTTGTCAATGTAATGTAGGCATGTATTCCATATATAGTCATACATTCTTATGGAAACGAACTTGCATGACATCTTTTGTCCTACCCTCCCGTGGCAGCGGGGTCCTATTGGAAACTAAGGGATATTGATGCCTCCTTTTAATAGAGAACCGGAACAAAGCATTAGTACATAGTGAATACATGAACTCCTCAAACTATGGTCATCACCGGGAGTGGTCCCTATTATTGTCACTTCGGGGTTGCCGGATCATAACACATAGTAGGTGACTATAGACTTGCAAGATAGGATCAAGAACTCACATATATTCATGAAAACATAATAGGTTCAGATCTGAAATCATGGCACTCAGGCCCTAGTGACAAGCATTAAGCATAGCAAAGTCATAGCAACATCAATCTCAGAACATAATGGATACTAGGGATCAAACCTAACAAAACTAACTCGATTACATGATAAATCTCATCCAACCCATCACCGTCCAGCAAGCCTACAATGCAATTACTCACGCACGGCGGTGAGCATCATGAAATTGGTGATGGAGGATGGTTGATGATGACGATGGCGACGAATCCCCCTCTCCGGAGCCCCGAACGGACTCCAGATCGGCCCTCCCGAGAGGTTTCAGGGCTTGGCGACGGCTTTGTATCGTAAAATGCGATGATTTCTTCTCTTTGATTTTTTTTCTCTCTGAAAGCAAATATATAGAGTTGGAGTTGGCGTCGGAGGATCAACAGGGGGCCCACGAGGTAGGGGGCGCGCCCTTGGGGGGGGGGCGCCCCCCACCCTTGTGGAAAGGGTGTGGGCCCCCTGGTCTTCATATTTGGCGAGGATTTTTTTTATTTTTTCTAAGACCTCCCATGGAGTTTCAGGTCATTCCGAGAATATTTGTTTTCTGCACATAAAACAACACCATGGCAATTCTGCTAAAAACAGCGTTAGTCTGGGTTAGTTCCATTCAAATCATACAAGATAGAGTCCAAAACAAGGGAAGAAGTGTTTGGAAAAGTAGATACGACGGAGACGTATCAACTCCCCTAAGCTTAAACCCTTGCTTGTCCTCAAGCAATTCAGTTGACAAACTGAAAGGAAGAAAGAAAAACTTTTACAAACTCTGTTTGCTCTTGTTGTTGTAACTATGTCAAGCCAGCATTCAAGTTTTCAGCATAGATCATAACTAACCACATTTGCAATAATTCTCAGGTCTCATCATTACTCATATCAATAGCATAATCAACTAGCAAGTCATAATAATAAATATCGGATGACACCACTTTCTCAAAAAACAATCATAATATGATATAACAAGATGGTATCTCGCTAGCCCTTTCTGAGACCGCAAAACATAAATGCAGAGCACCTTTAAAGATCAAGGACTGACTAGACATTGTAATTCATGGTAAAAGAGATCCAATCATAGTCATACCCAATATAAATTAACAGTGATGAATGCAAATGACAGTTGTGCTCTCCAGCTAGTGCTTTTTAATAAGAGGGTGATGACTCAACATAAAAGTAAATGGATAGGCCCTTCGCAAAGGGAAGCAGGGATTTGTAGAGGTGCCAGATCTCGGTTTTGAAATAGAGATAAATTGTATTTTGAGCAGGATACTTTCATTGTCAACGTAACAACTAAGAGATGGCGATATCTTCCATGCTACACACATTATAGGCGCTTCCCAAACAGAATGGTAAAGTTTATACTCCCCCCTCCACCAACAAGCATCAATCCATGGCTTTCTTGAAACAACGAGTGCCTCCAACATACATCAGGTCCCAGGGGGAGTTTTTGTTTGCAATTAATTTTGATTTAGTTTGCATAAAGCATGGGACTGGGCATCCCGGTGACCAGCCATTTTCTCGTGAGTGAGGCGCGGAGTCCACTCCTCTTGAGAATAACCCGCCTAACACGGAAGATAAGGACATCCTTTGTTGATACATGAGCTATTCGAGCATACAAAATAGAATGTTTATTTGAAGGTTTAGAGTTTGGCACATACAAATTTACTTGGAACGGCAGGTAGATACCGCATATAGGAAGGTATAGTGGACTCATCTGGAATAACTTTGGGGTTTAAGGGATTGGATGCACAAGCAGTATTCCCGCTTAGTACAAGTGAAGGCTAGCAAAAGACTGGGAAGCGACCAACTAGAGAGCGACAACAACCATGTACATGCATTAAAATTAATAAACATTGGATGCAAGCATGAGTAGGATATAATCCACCATGAACATAAATATCGTGAAGGCTATGTTGATTTTGTTTCAACTACATGCGTGAACATGTGCCAAGTCAAGTCACTTAAATCATTCAAAGGAGGATACCACCCCATCATACCACATCATAATCATCTCAATAGCATGTTGGCATACCAGGTAAATTATTATAACTCACAGCTAATCAAGCATGGCACAAGCAACTCTGGTCTCTAATTGTCATTGCAAATTTGTTAATTCATAATACGCTGAATCAAGAACAACGGGCTCATCATATTTACAAAAACAAAAGAGGTCGAGTTCATACCAGCTTTTCTCATCTCAGCCAGTCCATCATATATCATCATAATTGCCTTTCACTTGCACGACCGAACGGTGTGAATAATAATAAGAGTGCACGTGCATTGGACTAAGCTGGAATCTGCGAGCATTCAATAAACAGGAGAAGACAAGGCAATATGGGCTCTGGTTAAATCAACAATAATGCATATAAGAGCCACTTCAACAATTTAATTATGGTCTCCTCCTACTGACCCCCAAATAAAAGAAAAGAAATAAAACTATTTACACGGGAAAGCTCCCAACAAGAAAAAGAAGAACCGGAAATATTTTTGGGTTTTCTTTTTAATTATTACTACTACAACAGAAGAATAAACTACTACTAATTTTTTTTGGTTTTTCTTAAGGTTTAATCAAGCAGGCACAATAAGAAAGCAGGAAAAGGAAAATAAACTAGCATGGATATTACAGTGAAAAAGTATGAGCACCGACATCTATTAGTGAATGTGTGTGAGCATAAATGTAATGTCGGTGAGAAATACGTACTCCCCCAAGCTTAGGATTTTGGCCTAAGTTAGTCTATGGCCATGGCTGGCCTGGCGGATATCCATAATAATAGTTGTTGGGGTCGTACTATGATGAGGAGGAATAGTTGGGATCATACTGATGTGCAGCGGTTATCGCCTGCTGAGCAGCAGCGTGGAGTCGGGCTGCCTCCGCTCTCCTCTCGTACTCTTCTGCCTCCTCTCTGGTAATAACACATCTTCCTTTTGCCTGTGAATCAAAGAAGGCAGGAGCAGGGAGAGTAATAAGGAAAACACGTCATTTATCAAAAATTAAGCGGTATAAGAGTGGTGATTCAGACCTCTCGACAAACTGGTTCGAAACCATAGAGTCATAATCTAAATATGCAGGAGGCAACTCCTTATCACCCTCACGAATATCTATCTCAAGAAAATTAGCTAAACGGGTTGCATAAGTTCCTCCAAAGAAATCTCCATTATGTCTATTATGATGCAACCTACGAGCTACAATGGCTCCCATATGATAAGATTGGTCTCCTAACACGGCACTCCTAAGAATGCTAAGATCAGGGACACACATGTGACATGCTTCATCCTTAGCATTTATGCATCTACCGATGAAAAGAGCAAAATAATGTATAGCAGGAAAGTGAATGCTCCCTATGGTAGCCTGCGTTATATCTCTAGATTCCCCCACAGTTATACTAGCAAGAAAGTTTCTAAATTCAGATTTAGGAGGATCCCTAATACTGCCCCATGATGGAAGTTCGCAAGCAGAAGTGAAATCCTCTAGGTCCATGGTATAAGATTTGTGATAAAGATCAAACATGACTGAAGGGGAATTACGTGAAGATGAATACTCAAACCTCCTCACAAATGAACTTGTGAGATCATGATACTGGGGCATTTGTTAGCCTCAAAATCCTCAAGACCGGCATTGCGCAAATATGCTTTGAATTTTTCTTTAATTCCCGCATGGTCCATAAAATTTTCCGACGGCCATTCGCAGGGCCGTACTGGAGCGTCTCTTGGTGGATCCTCATCAGCATCGCGCATAGCAATTCTGGGTCCTTGCTTCTTAGAGGAACCACCTTGGAACATCTTCCTAAACATACTGTTTTCTCTGAAAAATTCTGAATTTTTTTAGTAACTTCAAAATAAAAGTAAACCAAACTCAATAATATTGATAGCAACTACTCCTACAAGTGCCTAGAGCCTATATCAAGCATTAGAACTACTTGGAACCATATAAATTTGACATGCAAACTCAAGAACATGGTCACCTATGCAACACAAATTTGCAAAGAATAAAGCACTAGAACAAAAACTGATTGGACCAATGGAGGAGTCACATACCAAGGAACAATCTCCCCAAGCAGTTTTGTGAGAGGTGCTTTGAGCAAGGAGATCGAAAATGGCAGCAAAATGAGCATGGACTTGGGTTTGAGTTGGTTTTTCGGGTTTGTGTGAGATAGAGGAAGAAGATGGGTGCTGGGATAAGTGGAGGAGGGCCACCGTGGGCCCACGAGGCAGGGGGCGCGCCCTATAGGGGGGGCGCCCACCACCCTCGTGGCCAGGTGGCAGCTCCTCCTGGGGTAATTTTTGCACAGTAAATCCTCAAATATTCCCGAAAAATCATATTAAATTGGCATGGCATTCTGAGGACTTTTATTTTCAGGATATTTTTATATTGCACGGATAAGTCAGGAAAAACACAGAAAATATTATTTTTACTTTATTTAATATAAATAACAGAAAGTATAAAGAAGGTGCAGAAGTTTGTGCTTCTAGTTTCATCCATCTCATGCTCATCAAAAAGAATCCACTAACAAGGTTGATCAAGTCTTGTTAACAAACTCATTCCGATAATCATGAAACCGGAGAAATTTTGAATAACACTAAGTTACCTCAACGGGGATATGCACATCCCCAATAATAAGTATATCATATTTCTTCTTGACAGTAGGAAGAGGGAATTCAAAACCTCCAAATATAATTGATGGAATTTTTTCAATAGAGTTGATACTATAAACTTGAGGTTGTTTCCTTGGAAAGTGTACCGTATGTTCATTACCATTAACATGAAAAGTGACATTGCCTTTGTTGCAATCAATAACAGCCCCTGCAGTATGAAGAAAAGGTCTCCCAAGAATAATATACATACTATCATCCTCGGGAATATCAAGTATAACAAAGTTCGTGAAAATAGTAACGTTTGCAACCACAACAGGCACATCCTCACAGATACCGACAGGTGTAGCAGTTGATTTATCAGCCATTTGCAAAGATATTTTGGTAGGTGTCAACTTATTCAAGTCAAGTCTACGATATAAAGAGAGAGGCATAACACTAACACCGGCTCCAAGATCACATAAAGCAGTTTTAATATAATTTCTTTTAATGGAGCAAGGTATAGTAGGTACTCCGGGGTCTCCAAGTTTCTTTGGTATTCCACCCTTAAAAGTATAATTAGCAAGCATGGTGGAAATTTCAGCTTGCGGTATCTTTCTTTTATTAGTAATGATATCCTTCATGTATTTAGCATAAGGATTTGTTTTGAGTACATCAGTTAATCGCATACGCAAAAAGATAGGCCTAATCATTTCAGCAAAGCGCTCAAAATCCTCGTCATCCTTTTTCTTGGATGGTTTCAGAGGAAAAGGCATGGGTTTCTGAACCCAAGGTTCCCTTTCTTTACCATGTTTCCTAGCAACAAAGTCTCTTTTATCATAACGTTGATTCTTTGGTTGTGGCATATCAAGATCAACAGCAGGTTCAATTTCTACATCATTGTCATTACTAGGTTGAGCATCATCATGAACATCATCATTAATATTTTTACTAGGTTCATGTTCATTACCAGATTGTGTTTCAGCATCAGACATAGATATATCATTTTGGATTATCAGGTGGTTCAGCAATAGGTTCACTAGAAGTTTGCACAGTTCTATCATTTTTCTTCTTCTTTTTAGAAGAACTAGGAACATCAATATTATTTCTTTGAGAATCTTGCTCGATTCTCTTAGGGTGGCCTTCAGGATACAAAGGTTCCTGAGTCATTCTACCAGTTCTAGTAGCCACTCTAACATCATAATCATATTTCTCACTATTCATTTCATCAAGCACTTCTTTTTGAGCTTTAAGTACTTGTTCTACTTGAGTGGTAACCATAGAAGCATGTTTGCTAATAAGTTTAAGTTCACCTTTAATATCAGCCATATAATCACCCAAGCGTCTACTCATATAAGCATTTTCTTTTAATTGTCTACCAAAATAAGCATTGAAGTCATCTTGCTTATACATAAAGTTATCGTACTCATCCAAGCATTGACTAGCAATTTTAGTAGGAGGGACTTCAGCTTTATCATATCTATAGAGAGAATTTACCTTTACTACCTGTGTCGGGATATCGGGATCAGGAGGTTCTTCAGTAAATAAATAATTGAGATCATAGGTTTCTTCAACAGGCGATGAATTAAGACCATGTATTTCTTCAATAGGAGGTAAATTCTTAACGTCTTCAGCTTTACTACCTTTTTCTTTCATAGATTTCTTTGCCTCTTGCATGTCTTCGGGAGTGAGAAATGGAACACCTCTATTCTTCGGAGTTGGTTTAGGAATAGGCTCAGTAATTGGAGCAGGAGTCGGCTCAGGAGGTGCCTAATTATTTTCATTTGTCAACATATTATTCAATAGAATTTCAGCTTCATCCGGTGTTCTTTCCCTGAAAAGAGAACCAACACAACTATCCTGGTAATCTCTGGAAGCATCGGTTAGTCCATTATAAAAGATATCCATTTTTTCAGGTTTTCTTAAGAGGATGATCAGGCAAAGCATTAAGTAGCTTGAGAAGCCTCCCCCAAGCTTGTGGGAGACTCTCTTCTTTAATTTGCACAAAGTTGTATATTTCCCTCAAAGCAGCTTGTTTCTTATGAGCAGGGAAATATTTAGCAGAGAAGTAATAAATCATATCCTGGGGACTACGCACACAACCAGGATCAAGAGAATTAAACCATATATTAGCATCACCCTTTAATGAGAACGGAAATATTTTGAGTAAATAGAGGTAACGTGATCTCTCATTATTAGTGAACAGGGCAGCTATATCATTTAACTTAGTAAGATGTGCCACAACAGTTTCAGATTCATAGCCATAAAATGGATCAGATTCAACCAAAGTAATTATATCAGGATCAACAGAGAATTCATAATCTTTATCAGGAACACATATAGGTGAAATAGCAAAAGCAGGGTCATGTTTAATTTTATCTCTAAGTGATTCTTTGTTCCATTTAATTAATAACCTCTTAAGCTCATATCTATCTCTACAAGCTAAAATAGCTAAGGAAGCATCCCTATCAAAAATATAACCTTTAGGAAGAACAGGCATGTTTTCATCATCACTATCATCATCGTATTCAGATTCAATAATTTCTCTCTCTCTAGCCCTAGCAATTTGTTCATCAAGAAATTCACAAAGGGGCACAGTAGTATCAGGCATAGAAGCAGTTTCATCATAAGTATCATGCATAGCTGAAGTGGCATCATCAATAACATGCGACATATTAGAACGAATAGCAGAAGCAGGTGTAGGTGTCGCAAACTAACTCATAACAGAAGGTGAATCAAGTGTAGAGCTAGATGGTAGTTCCTTACCTCCCCTCGTAGTTGAGGGATAGATCTTGGTTTTAGGATCTCTCAAGTTCTTCATAGTGTCCGGAAGATATAAATCCCAAGTGACTCAAAGAATAGAGCTATGCTCCCCGGCAACGGCGCCATAAATTAGTCTTGATAACCCACAAGTATAGGGGATCGCAACAACTTTCGAGGGTAGAATATTCAACCCAAATTTATTGATTCGACACAAGGGGAGCCAAAGAATATTCTCAAGTATTAGCAGCTGAGTTGTCAATTCAACCACACCTGGAAACTTAGTATCTGCAGCAAAGTGTTTAGTAGCAAAGTAATATGATAGTGGTGGTAGCAGCAACAAAAGTAAAGACAACAAAAGTAATGTTTTTGGTATTTTGTAGTGATTGTAACAGTAGCAGCGGGAAAGTAAATAAATGTAAACCAGTATATGGAAAACTCGTAGGCACCGGTTCAGTGATGGATAATTATGCCGGATGCGGTTCATCATGTAACAGTCATAACATAGGGCGACACAAAACTAGCTCCAGTTCGTCAATGTAATGTAGGCATGTATTCCGTATATAGTCATATGTGCTTATGGAAAAGAACTTGCATGACATCTTTTGTCCTACCCTCCCGTGGCAGCGGGGTCCTATTGGAAACTAAGAGATATTAAGGCCTCCTTTTAATAGAGAACCGGAACAAAGCATTAGCACATAGTGAATACATGAACTCCTCAAACTATGGTCATCACCGGGAGTGGTCGCGATTATTGTCACTTCGGGGTTGCCGGATCATAACACATAGTAGGTGACTATAGACTTGCAAGATAGGATCAAGAACTCACATATATTCATGAAAACATAATAGGTTCAGATCTGAAATCATGGCACTCGGGCCCTAGTGACAAGCATTAAGCATAGCAAAGTCATAGCAACATCAATCTCAGAACATAATGGATACTAGGGATCAAACCCTAACAAAACTAACTCGATTACATGATAAATCTCACCCAACCCATCACCGTCCAGGAAGCCTATGATGCAATTACTCACGCACGGCGGTGAGCATCATGAAATTGGTGATGGAGGATGGTTGATGATGACGACGATGCCGAATCCCCCTCTCCGGAGCCCTGAACGGACTCCAGATTAGCCCTCCCGAGAGGTTTTAGGGCTTGGCGACGGCTCCGTATCGTAAGACGCGATGATTTCTTCTCTCTGATTTTTTCTCTCCGAAAGCAAATATATAGAGTTGGAGTTGGCGTCGGAGGGTCAACGGGGGGCCCACGAGGTAGGGGGGCGCGCCCTAGGGGGGGGGCGCCCCCCACCCTCGTGGAAAGGGTGTGGGCCCCCTGGTCTTCATATTTGGCGAGGATTTTTTATTATTTTTTCTAAGACCTCCTGTGGAGTTTCAGGTCATTCCGAGAATATTTGTTTTCTGCACATAAAACAACACCATGGTAATTCTGCTGAAAACAGCGTAAGTCCGGGATAGTTCCATTCAAATCATACAAGATAGAGTCCAAAAAAAGGGCAAAAGTGTTTGGAAAAGTAGATACAACGGAGACGTATCACCAACTCCTTCTCCCTGGTACAGAATTGATAGTCTTGGAGAAAACTCGCTCTCCTTGGACAAAACTATCCGATGATGGTGAAAGGCGATCCAACTGCTGTTGACACATTTATGAGAAGCAACTGTGTCTATACCTTGGACATTTGTGTGGTTCCCTACCCAGGTAGGGATATAGTAGGCCGCTTCAGCCTGGATGATCAGTCCTGCGTTGGTTTCCAGATCGACAGTCGATGGCCCGTCCCAGAGAATCACTTGTGGTTCAAAGCAAGCGTTTCCAACGCCGAGGAATGGTTGAGTTGAAGTTCATTTCATTGCTTGTTATTTGTTGTGTGGTGAAAACTTTAGTATTTATAATGTATCCTCGCTGTCGATGTGGGTTGATGACCTGTTGTATGTAATAAAATGATATGCGTGTGATAAACTTACTAAATTTATGAATGGCTTTCGAGTCGCTTCTCTGAGTGAGTGGTGCGACAAGGCAAAAAAATATTTTTCAAATACATAATTGTACGTGCATTGCAACAGGTTATCGGATGAGGCCAATCAACAATAGTAGTACACTATTTGTACTAGCTTCAGATGCTTCGCGCGTCGGGCGGGTGTTTTTACCGTAGCCATATGTTAATGTGTTCGCTGTACGTAACCAGCACCTCGAATCCTCGATACTAGTACTATATAGCAGGAGTAAGTAGTAGGGAGTAGTAGGGTGGCATGGGCCAGAACAAGCATTCACGTCCAGGAGAACGACACACGCCACCACCATGACATCCATCTGACACCATATTATTTCTTGGAGTCCGTGCTAGAGCAATCTCTTCAACCTCATCATTTCTCTAACTTCAGCTATCGCGCGGCGGGCGAGGTGGGGGTTTGCCGATAGTCGGTTTCCTTAACTGCGGTCCCACTTGTAAGGCCAACTCCAACGCACGACCCCAAACGCACCTCCGTTTTACACGGACTCCAACGATAATTTTGACTAGAAAAGCAAGACCAAAGAAAACAAGAACCACAAGAATACATTTTACTACTCCTGTAAGTTGTATTAGTGCCTTCTCGATGCATTCATTGTTGATCTGCGGAGGCTCGATCTTGCATCTGTGCTAGCTAAAAGTGACATCTACTAAATTGCGCTCTATCAATATATGGATGTACTCTTCTTCCCAATACAAAAACTTGCATCCATTCTACTCCCTCCGTTGCACAATACATGCCTTCTATTTGTCAAAATATATATGTATCTAGACATGTCTTAGTATATAGGTACATCCATTTTTGGACAAACGGAAGTCAAGTATTTTGGAACGGAGGGAGTACACAATAAAATTTTTAAGTTAGCACAACTGGTCTAATCCGAGAGAAGAACCGAAGATTTGGTCGGGTTCTTCCTCTTTTTGCCGACACGTGGGACATCCAGCATCCAGGTCATGTCATGAAAGAAAATAGAGTGGTAGTTGAAGCCACGAGATGTGCATGTTGGGTTAAACTGTAAATAGAATCTTACTACTCTTGAGTAACTCCAAAAGCGGCCACCGAAGATCTTTATTGGATTTGTTTTTCATCACCAGCACGTCGAGGTGAAAGATGTGCAGGTTCAGTGGGTCCTCTTGTGTTTTCACTGACATGTGGGGCCGCATGTGAGCAAACAGACGATGGGCTCCGCGCGTCCGCTGGCTGGCTGAGAAGAGAGATAGAGGAGGGCTGAGCATAGACTACAGGAAATTTGTTCTACGTACCTCGATATAGGCTCGATATAGTGGGGTGGCATGGGCCATAACTCAGTAGCATTCACGTCTAGCAGTACGGCACACGCCACCCACACGAGTCCCATCCGACACCAATTTTCTTGGAGTCCGTGCTACAGCCATCTCTTCTCCCTTCTGTTTTCTCAGCCATCACGCGGTGGGCGGGGTGGGGGTTTGCCGATAGTCGGTTTGCTCAACTGCGGTCCCACTTGTAAGTGAAAATGCAACACCGCACGCATTCCCTCTTGAGCGGCGTGCCGGACCAACCATGTGGGGGTGCGACGCGAACACGACAGGCTTTTCCTTTTGAACTCGTAACTTGTAAAATTTGGTTCTGTCCATGGCGCGACCGATAGATAGAAAATAACGATTTTTCCAAGAGTAATGAGAAGTTTGGTTCTAGCGCCGTTCATGCATGGAGTATGTACGAAAATTACGAAGTTGATGCGAAAGGTAAGATAATTACTGTAGTATCATATAATACTACATGGATTTGACGGAAAGATAAAAATACATACAGATCCATCAACGTTCAACGACATCCTCACGCCCTAGTGCGCCGGGTCACCAACCGACGTGTGAGGAGCTGCGGCGTTGGCGGCGAGCTCAACGTGCTTCTGAACAGTGCCGTCCAAGGTTGCCCTGCGCTCCAAGAAGGCCAGCGTCCTATCGTCTCCTCTTGCATGTAGTAGTCCTTGTGGACGATTTGCGCGTAGACGTGGGTGATTATGTCGATGGTGTCTTGCTGCGCCAGGCACTGCGCGACGAGCGCGACCTCGAGGTGGACATTCTCTGACGCGACAGCGGGCAGTCGCAGGGCCACTAGTGTGTCGAAGAGGTTGTTACCATAGTGGCCGTTGAGGGTGGCGGGCATCGCAGAGCCTGGGCACGTCGGCTGGAGGCTTACGTCAAAGTCATCCGCAAGCTTCTTGACGACGGTGAACTTGTCGAGGAAACCGAGGAGGACCTCGTCGAACAAGGAGACGAAGCTGTCATCCAAGCGGCCCCTCGCCCTGGCGGCCTCAAGCAATACTACCTGGAGACGTTCCTCGGTGCCGGTGGACGTGGTAGTACTCCTAAATCTAGACGGTGGTGCTACTAGTACTAGTAGTAGTACTACTAATGTAGTAGTAGGAGTACTAGCACTGTACTACCCGATGGTCAAATTATTACGTGCTGCTCCTCACACTGAAGTGACAAGACCCTGCGCCGGAGATGACACTTGAGTATAGGCGCCGTGTTCGGCATACCATAGTCAGCCTCACCGTCTGCAGTCACTATCATGATGGCTGTAGAGCTAGCCTGCTTACAACTAGCCCTGTTCGACATAATTTCCCGTGCGTAGATGCCCATGCATTGCATGAAACACCAAGATTGGGGGTGGACGGCTCCGGCAGCGGCCATCGCACTAGATTTTTCCATGGCCTTCTACTCCTAGATGTGTACATGTGTGCTGGTGTGTTTTGTGTGCTGGGTGTGCGCGAGTGCGTCCTTCTGTGCATGCCGCCGCGCAGTGGTGAATTGTGCGCGAGTGCGTCCTTCGCGTGCAAGAAGTTTGTCCTCAATGTGCCCTCAATTTACTAGCGTGCGGGGTGCTACCCCGAGTGGTTTCAACTTTGTTTACTTCACCGCGTGTTAGATGGGCCTCTAGTTTACTTATTTTCACCCACTGCCACATGGGCCAGCACACGAAGATACAGAACACGAGCTGACAAGGCAGCATGTGGATTGGTTGACCGATCAACTAAATAATATACGGAGCTATACGCTGACACAGTGAGCGTATAATCCGTCGGTATAGAGAGTTCGAGTGAGAGGGGAGGCCCATGAGAGATAGCAGAGAGAGAGAGAGAAAGAGCTACTCCCTCCGTTCGATAATGTAGTTCCAACATTTTTTTAAGTCAAACTTTTGAAACTTTGACCAAGTTTATAAAGAAATTACTTATATCTACAATATCAAAGATAAATGATAGTATGAAGTAAGTACAAGTTGTGATGAATCTAATGATCGTTCCAGATGTAAATGTTTTTCTCCACATATACCTGGTCAAACGTTTCTGAGGTTTGACTTTTCAAAACATCCATATGCTTATGGACGTGACAGAGTCCCTAACAAGAGAGGGGGAGAGATAGAGAGAGAGTGAGTGAGTGAAAAAAGTGTGTGTGCGTGTGTGAAAGAGACATGGACAACACACGATAAAAGTAGAGAAAAAGCGTGTGTGTCTTATGCAAACATATCACACATGCATTTTCGACAACGGAGGCAAGGTGAGGAGATAGTGTGTGGTTGTTTGGAACCGAGAGAGAAAGACCCCTAAGCTAGCACGTGGCCAAGAGGGGTCTGACAAACAAGGGAGAGAGGTCGAGAGAGACGTACGGAGAAAATGCAGACATGGGGAGGAGAGAGTGTATGTTTGTCATAGAGAGATCCCCTGGAGATCGTGATGGGACTACATGGGTGGGATATCGAGTGACAAGGTGTGTGCACGATAGAAGATGCCTCGAGAGATATCGAGATAGACGTATGGATGGAAGGAGACAATACATGTGTTCCTGTTGGCTAGTAAGAGATAATCATACTTAGGAGGGGGGGAGTGCTTGCGCCTATGATGGATTGAGGGATTATGGTACTTAGGGGGGTGCGTGTCACATGGAGAGAGAAAAAGGGCGGAGAGTGTTGGATGGGTCTATATGTATAGCGCGAGCAAGACATGTGTATGTGTGAACTAGGGAGATATAAGGCCAGTTTGGCTTGCGTCCTGAGCATCTTTTGCCTGGCCTGGGGTTGTGGCTGGATTTCATGCACGCTTGTTTGGTTGCTACCCTGTGAAAAAGAAAGCCCGCCTGGCCTGGGTTCCCTTGCACTTTAATTAGCCTGGCTGAACTCCAGACACTTCAAGTAGCCTGGCCCGGGCGACCGATTTCGAACACCTGGTCATGCCTGGTCATGTGGCCACGAGGCTAACAGGAACATGGATGGATATTAGCATTAAATAATTGATGCATGGATTGATTGATGGGACGTTGATGTTTTGCCTGGCCCAAGCATGAACCAAACGGTTCAGCACCACACAAGCCTGGCCAGGCAGAATTATTTTACATCTCACGTCCACACCAGGCAGTACCGGCCATCAAGGCATGAGGGTCAGGTCACAAACCAAACTGACCAATAAAGTTTGAGAGAGATTGAGGATCCCCGATAAGGTTGAGTGGTGCGTCAGATAGCTGAGAGGGGGAAAGAGATATTCCATCCACTCGATAATGCAGTGCATGTAAATTTTTTAGAAGTCAAACTTTGGAAACTTTGATCAAGTTTACGCAAATGTTATTTATATCTACAATACCAAAGATACATCATACAAAACTACATCTCATGGTGAATCTAATGGCATATGTTTGCCGTACTAGATGTAATTCTTTTTCTCCACGTACATGGTCAAACTTTGTGATGTTTGACTTTTCAATAAATCTATATGCTATGGACCGAGGAGAGTGCCTCAGTCGAGACAGATCAACTGCGTGTGAAGGAGAATGAGTAAGTGTGCAGAAAGAGTATGTGTGTGAAAGAGAAAGTGACAACAAACAATAAATTAGAGAGAGAGAGTGTGTTTTTTCGTTTCTTATGCGAACATATCATGCATGCATCTCCGAGATGGAAAAGCGAGGCGAGGAGATACACGAAGATAGCTAGTGTGTGATTGTTTGCAACTGAGAGAGACACCCCTATAGCACATGTCCAATAGAGGTGTGGCCAACAAGGAACAAAGGTCGAGAGGGACACATGGATGGCATGGATGCATGAGGAGGGAGAGAGGGTGTGTTTGTGATAGAGAGATCCCGTCGAGATCGTGAGGGGACTATATGGGTGGGAGATCGAGGGAGTGCGTGCGCGATAGAAAGATGCCCCGAGAGAAACCGAGATAGACCATGCACATGTTTGTGATGGAGACTAAGATTAGCTAGTCACATACATATAGGGGGGACTGTGTGCCCCTACAATTGAGTGAGAGACCATCATACTTGGCTAGCTGGGCATGAGATTGTGTGTGTGCGCATGTGAGATGGAGAGAGAACTAGGGGGAGAGATAGAGTTTTAGATGGGCCTATCGAGTGCGAGCGAGATATGCATGTGTATGTGTGACCCAGGTGGATGGAGAGTTTGAGAGAGGGGGGGAAGAGCTCCGAGACGACATAGTGGTGCGTGAGAGAGTTACAGGCAAAGAGCCAAGGAATCTGTGTGCGTACGATGAGTGCACCCAAGATATCTAGCTTGGACTAGCTAGAGTATCATACATAGTGTGCGAGAGAGACCTATAGATGGTGTATATATGCATGCGAACTATAAAGACCCCCCCCCACACACACACAAAGAGAGAGATGGAGAGATGGAGAGAAAGGGAGAGGGACGAACAAGGTTTTTGTGTCAGATGCGTGCGACAGAATTGAAGATTGTCGGCGGGAGAGAGAGAGAACATGAGTCCGGGAGAGGGGGAGGTCGCGTTTTATGCATCAAAGACTGATATAAACCATGTTTCGATATAAACTTGCATTCAAATATTTAAATTGGAGAACATGTTGTCTGCAATCCACACATGAACGGATATATGCGTATATCAAACAAGTTCATTAATTTGACTTTCAACATGTTCATGGAGTACTATAATACTGTACAACATGCTACTCGATTGAGGTGTTCAATTTTGGATTTAGTTCACTATTTTGACCTACTGAACGAGCTATTTCATTGAATCGAGATATTTCATTTTGGGTTTGATTCACATTTTGAGTGGGTCAACTATTTGTCATATAGTAAATCGCTAGCAACGAGCATGTAAAAACACATTACTCCCGAGCATCATCTCTCCATCTAAAAAAGAAGTGGCAAGCTAATATTTCAAAATTTGATCCGAATCGACTTGGTAAGGTAGACGTGGATGCTCGTTCTCCCAAAATTTGAAAGAACCATTAAACATCCTCTCTGCTCGGTGGAATTCTCCCGAGCAAATAAATGGGAGACGCAAAATTACCGTCCTATGTGGGACACGCATCAATTGGCCCGTTGTACATCGAGGGTAGGTTTGTAACTTCATCCAAGCGTGCCTTCTCCTCGGCCGAAATGACATGTGCCGAATAATTCATAAACCATGGTCGGCAAAACACGCTCTCCTCACCCGAAATAGCTCGCGCCCACTATTTCAAAACACGCTCTCCTCGCCTGAAATCGCTCGCGCCCACTATAGTTCAAAACACGCCCTCCTCTCCCGAAATCGCTCCCGCCTAGAGAAGCAAAGTTACTCTACTATCCCCGACCCTCAGTACACAGACCCAAGCCGAGAAGCCTATAGGCAAGGGTAGAACTATAACTCCCCCTCACATTTCAGACAAATACGTCCATAAGACATGGTTCCACTCCCCTCCCAATTTCCCCCGCCCGCCCCCATTCATACCTCGTGGGCGACAAATAACCTTCACCCCAGGAAGCTCCCTTCTCCTGAGCCATGAAACCTCAGCCCCACCTCCATGGCGCCCCCACTGCACCAATTTCACAGCCTCCCTCCTCCCTAATGCCAGAGACGTTGTCCATTTGCCGTCGTGCACTAGGCCGTGCACCTCTTACTCTGTGCTGCTGGTGCTACCTCGACGACGGCCGCGTGAACCGTACCGGAGCCGATTCACCCCCGCCATTGTTCACGGCGCCGGAGCGGCTCCAACTTTGGATCCGTCCAGAGTCCTGGCGCTGCTTCGGCGTAGCCGTCGACCGTCGCGACATCGCTCTTTCCCTGCCGCCGGTCGCCACCGCAACCGCGCCGGCCTCACCAATTCGGCAGCTGGACCTGCCTACTTCACCATGCCGCCAGATAGGTCGCAGCCTCATCTCAAATCACTTTATTTAGGCATCAGTTGTCTGAATTTTTATTCTGGGTCAATCGATTTGCAATGGGAAGCAGCACCCCTCGAGGTGGCGAAGCTCCTAGGCTGCCGGTTGGCTGGTGTCTAACGTAAGGGTGCGGGGCCGCAAAGTTCGTCACGGAAGCAGCGCTTAGATGGCTATCTTTTAGAGTTGCGTGGGTTGAAGGTACTGCCGCCGCCGGATCTGGATGACGGGTGAAAGGATCGATATGGTTGACTAGAGGGGGGGGGTGAATAGGCAACTACATATTTTTAACATAACTTTATCAAATTAAACTTTGCATCAAAGTAGGTTGTCTAGATGTGCAACTAGGTGAGCAACCTATATGATGCAATACCAACAAGCAAACAAGCAAGCAAGAGAAGTAACACTAAAGAGCTTGCACAAGTAAAGGTAAAAGATAACCAAGAGTGGATCCGGTGAAGACGAGGAAGTGTTACCGAAGTTCCTTCCCTTTGAAGGGAAGTACGTCTCCGTTAGAGCGGTGTGGAGGCACAATGCTCCCCAAGAAGCCACTAGGGCCACCGTATTCTCCTCACGCCCTCACACAATGCGAGATGCCGTGATTCCACTATTGGTGCCCTTGAAGGCGGCGACCGAACCTTTACAAACAAGGTTGGGGCAATCTCCACAACTTAATCGGAGGCTCCCAACAAAACCATGAAGCTTCACCACAATGGACTATGGCTCCGTGGTGACCTCAACCGTCTAGGGTGCTCAAACACCCAAGAGTAACAAGATCCGCTAGGGATGAGTGGGGGAATCGAAAATCCCTTGGTGGAAGTGTAGATCGGGGCCTTCTCAACCACTCCCGAGCAAATCAAAAAGTTTGATTGGCTAGAGAGATAGATCGGCCGAAAATGGAGCTTGGAGCATTTAATGGAGCTTGAGCAATAAATGGAGCTTGAGGGGGAAGAGATAGGTCAAAGGGAAGAAGGGGACCCCCTTTTATAGTGGGGGCAACAATCCAACCGTTGCCCCCCACCAACCAGCCCCGCACAGGGCGGTACTACCGCTAAGAGGTGGCGGTACTACCGCTAGGTCAGCGGTACTGCCGCACCAGCCAGCGGCACTGCCGCGCAGAGAAGACTAGGAGGGAATAGGACCCAACGCGGTACTACCACGGTGGTAGGGGCGGTACTACCGCTCCTGAAACGGTACTACCACCTCTACAACCGCAACTAGTGCCGCAAAACCCGACATGAGAAAAAGAGCCCTCGAGTCAAGGCGGTAGGAGCCAGACAGCCCAGCGGTACTACGGCAGCGGGGTCACGGGCGGTACTACCGCTATGGAGCAGAACTACCGCTTGTGACCCTTCGGCCATACTACCGCTGGTAGTGTGGTACTACCGCTGGGACACAGGAGAGAGAGAGAGGATCTCTCCAAAGAGGCTGAGGACGAGGCGGTGGTGCCAGGCACCCCAGCGGTACTACTGCTGTGGAGTCATGGGCGGTACTACCGCTGTGGAGCGGTACTGCCGCTTGTGGCTCCTCAGTGGTACTACGGCTGGGTTGCACGGTACTACCGTTGTGACCCAGACAAGACAAAGAAAAGGGAAGAGATCTCTACAATGGAATGGAAAAGCTCGGAGGGTGAGAAGCTGATGTGTACGTGTTGATTCCACCCATGCAATACCCCAGCGGACCCCCTCTTGATAGTACGGTGCCCTCTACGCAACTAGTCCACCGAGAGAGAAACGAAAGAGCTACACCGTCTTGAAAGACACTCCGAAGGGAAGAAAATGTCTCGTGCTAGGGGTGAATCTGTGAACTATTCAAAGCACAAGATTAGTCCACAAACATGTTGTCATCAATCACCAAAACTACCTTGAGAGAGATATGCCGTAACAATCTCCCCCTTTTTGGTGGATTGATGACAACTAGGGATTTGCGCAAGGAAAAGAAATAAATGTAAGAAAACTAAGAACTACAAAATATAGATGGGCTCCCCCAGAATGTGTGCACCTAGTTAGAGGAGCATTCGGAAAGCAAGACACACACATCCGGATCAACACTCCCCCTATATTTTATAGTCCAGCAATACTAAGCACAAGATATATGAGAGAAGAGTATAAAACAGGACAAGCATGCAACTCATAATAAACTACAGTACTGAATAGACATAAGTAATAAGGTAGCGATAGGGAGCATATGTCTCACACCATATGTCTAGAACTTAGGTCTCACAGGCACCAAACCAAACCAAACAAAGACACCGAGAGAACACACAATAAACCACAAGACGACACACACAAACTCAAAGCACGGCAACAACACAAATCCCTACACTGTCTCCCCCTTTGCCAGCGAGACACCAAAAAGGGCAAAGAGTGACGCTACGACTCCAGGTGATGGGAAGATGAGGATCTCGAACATCGCATCTCTGCGTGATCGTCTGCATCTTCATCGTGGGTCAAAAACTGCTCGGCATCGGAGTCGGTCCAAGGGCAATGCTGATGAATCCATTCCTCCTCTTCAGTGATCTGACCCTCAAAACCACTGGCAACTGTCGCTCCCATCTGACGCATGAGCTCCTTGTGGCGCATCCTGGCATGCTTCTCCGCCACATGAGTCATGTACTGACCATGAGACTCCATGCAGAAAAGCTTCTTCATCTTGCGTTTAAGCTTCTGTGCCCACGACGGTTCTGTACTAGAGGGCCCAAAGTCCTCCTCGTGATCATCAGTGACAGCCCCACCCTCGGTCCCCATGGCAGCAATAGCAGCAGACGGACCCCCTGTTTGAGGCGCTGGGGTGACCCAATTGTCCTTCTTCCTCAGACGCTTGATCTCATGAGAAACCAAGTCTCCAGTTTCTAGCAACACTCTGGGATAGATCTGTGCCCAGGCCCTCTCAATGAGCCTCATGATGAATGAACCATATATCGGGCACTTGTGCTCAGACACGGCAGATAGAAGTTCAGACCACATGACATGAGAAATATCCAGGCTCTCTCCAGTGTTTGCATCCTTCTCATGCTGACAGAACAGAAGCATGTCCACGAGATAAGAGTGGACCATATCCAGATTCCCGATGCGAGGAAAGAGAGTCTCACGGAAGATATGATGAAGAATGTCCAGATACGGAGACAGCTCATAGGTTTTCTTCTTAGTCACTGGATGAACTTTCACAGTGCAGTAGGGCCAAAGGGCTTGCTTGTGGGTGGACGTGTCATTGCGGTGAGGGCGGAAACCGACTGGAGTCTCAAGCCCGTGATCCACCACATCAAGTAACTCCATGAAAGCCTTCCACTTGACGGAAAGCAGCTTGCCATTGGTCATCCATGTCAGAGTTCTGTCGACATCTGTCCCAAGATGAACGGTGGCAAAGAATTGAGCCACCAAATCTGCATCGAAATCCTTGTTGAATTGCATGATCCTGAGAATGGTCAGCTGAGTGCACATCTGAAGGGCTTCGCCAAAGTACTCCGGGTCCTTCTCCATAGCATCAGTGTCAATGGAGCGAACATTAACAAAAAGATGCTTTTTGGCCTTGATCACATCAAAATAGATGGCAAACTGAAATCGGTTCCAGAACGGGCAGTTGACCAAAGTGGGTTCTTGGTCCACCTCATAGGGATTGCGGCGACGCTTTTCCCAAAACTCCTTGTTGGTCATCTCAGTCACAGTCTTCCCCTTGGGCTTGTTGGCAGATCTCTTCGATTGCTGAGGAGGTGGAGGAACACTTGCGGATGCACTTGCTGGAGGCGGTTGGGTGCTAGAGGAACCACCGGATGGCTCAGAGGTGCGGTAGCGTTTTGATGTTGCACGCCCGGGGTTGATACGGCGACCTTGATGCTCAGAATGGTCATCACCTAGAACCAAACACAAGAACACGCAAAACAACCAGAAAGAACGAGCATAAGCCAACAAACACAACAAAAAGGATCAAGCTAAGGCAGGAATATGATGGAATTTGACAGGCAGCGGTAGTACCGTGACATGCCCGCGATAGTACCGCCCAAGCGGTAGTACCGCACCAAAGAGAGCGGTAGTACCGCTCGAGGTCAAGCGGTAGTAACGCTCCAACAAGAGCGGTAGTACTGCTCGAGGCGGAGAAACAACGGTTTCCTACATCATGAGGCGGAGAAACAACGGTTTCCTACTACCGTGGTCAGATCCGGCACTACCGGCCTGCCAAATTCAAAAATATTCCTACCAAACTCTAATCGAGATAGTCTAGTTGCCTTCTCCAACCAACTCAAGCCTAGATTTAGCCAAAAATCTAGAGATGCAACCACCATTGCCCCTAAGAAACAAGATCTGAAAACGAGACAAAAGGAGAGAAGGAACGGGGGCAATACCGGCATCCATGGCAAGAGAACGGGGTGGGCATCGACTCCACCAAAGGAAATGGAGAGGGACGCCCCGGAGACGGAGATCCGCCGCAGCCCTCCCGCGGCGAGTTGAGGCTGGAGAGAGGAAGAGGAAAGAGGGGGCGAAGCGAATGGGTATGGGGGAGAAGAAACCTCCCCCTGCCGCGATATAACCCCCTGGTCCCGTTCCTCAGAGGTAGTACCATGCTGCGGGGGGCGGTTGTACCGCTTATGAGCGGTAGTACCGCGCACCACCAGCGGTAGTACCGCGCACCACCAGCGATAGTACCGCGCACCACCAGTGGTAGTACCGCCCAGCACGCCACAGCAACCAAACAACATGGCTTTTGCTCGAAGGAAAGACAAAAACAGAAAGAAAAGAGAGCACACCAGCAAATGACCAAGACACACCTCTTCAAAAGAGGGCGGTGGCCGAGGCCACCTATGTTTGAGTCAAGAGGTATGGCGCCGCGAAGATTTTAACCTTGGGCCCATGACCAAAACTCGTCTTTGAAGCACAAGTACCATCAACAATGGCTAAAGTGAAAGACTTGATCAATTTATGCATAATGGGGGGAGGGAGAGTTCATTGAGAGAACAACACTCCCCCTATGTCCATTCCTACACCTAAACAAGACAGCAAATTGAGCGTGGTGGGGTGTGCGAGGGTTCGAGCAACATTGCTCGAATCAATGATATTTAGCTCATGCCTTAACTCGCGAAATCTTGCTTCATCCAAGGGCTTCGTGAAAATATCTGCAAGGTTGTCATTAGTGTTGACATAGTTGAGCTCGATCTCTCCTCGCCTAATGTGATCCCGGATGAAGTGATACCGAATCTCAATATGCTTCGTCTTGAAGTGTTGCACCGGGTTGAGAGATATCTTGATGGCTGTCGGAGTAAATAGCCATGGGTAGCCTAGCCGGCTTCCCCTGGCCCTTCTGAAAAAGTTATGAGCCCACCCGGCTCAAGAATCCAAGACATGGGGCCGCCTTCCCCTTGCTGGCTGCCACCCAGGCCGGCTTTCGGAAGGCGGTCCGACTTTAGCCCTCATGAGAAGGCCGACTCCAAGAAGCCGGCCATGAGGAGGCCGACTCCAAGAAGCCGGCTCCCATAAAGCGGTCGAGACCGTAGCCTCAAAGTTTGCACCCACCTAACGGCGGGGCGATGGGGCGTGGCTACAGTGAAGCCTGCCAGCCCCGCATCCCGGAGCACGCCTGGCACAGTGCGCCGTACGGGGTAGGCATGACCCGTCCGGCGCGCACTGTTGCCATGTTGACCTTGGCGTCGCCCACGACGGGCCGCCAGCGTGGCCCACGGACGGTGGGCCCCTTCCGAAGGCGGCCGCGCCTCCAACCAGTCGGCTCGAGACGGAGCTGGCTCCCCGCAGTCGGCTAGCCGCCTCCCTCGAAGGAGACGCCCTATTAAGGAGACAAGACACGGTGAGGCTACAGCGATCCCCAGACGAGCGGCGGCACTGTAGCCACGCCTACCACGACGAAGCCTACGTCACCAAGATGAAGCCACAGTAACCAGCCGCCGACCAGGTCCTGGGCGGTGGGACCTGCCTGTTGCCAAGGAGTTGGCAGCCGGCGGGCCCCAGCAGTCGGCGCAGAAGCCGACGAGCGCAGTCCCAGGCGGCTGGGCCCCGCGCCGAGTCGGATTACTGTTGTACCCCTGGGGGGTAGGCCTATATAAACCCCCCAGGGCACCCATGCAAAGGGTTGGACCCCTTGCTAGTCCTAGACACCACACAAGGAGAAGAAGCAGGCTAGCCGTGCCCTTCTTCCTCCTCCCACCAAACAGCTCAAGGAGCGTTGTGTAGCTACTTGAATCATCTAGTGAACATGCGGAGACCCCGCAGAGCAGCAGTAGGGGTGTTATCTCCACGGAGAGCCCCGAAGCTGGGTAAGATCCGCCGGCGTGCATGTCTTCGCCTTATCCCGTTTCCAGGCACCGGCGATGTCTTACTGGCTCCCACAATGATAAGCCACCCGTTGGCATATGTCGCACCTACCACCCGACATTTGGCGCCCACCATGGGGCCAGGTGCACCGTCGTCCGGAGACCTGTTCTGGACGGGAACCTTATTCCTCCCCCGCGAGCGTAGCCAGCCCGGCACGCCCGATGGCGCTTGCCACGACGCGCTGCAAGGCGTCGCCAGCATCTGCGCGGCGAGCAGCCTCGCCGATCTCCTCGACGAAACTCTCATCTCCGACGAGCTCGCCTCCGATGCGGGCACCGACCACCTCGCCAACCTTCTCAGCCAGCTCCATGTCTCCAGCGAGCCCGCTGCGGACCTGGAGTCGGTTGGCTCCACCGACCCGATGCCTGTCGACTCCGACACGGCCTCCTACGACACCTTCCCCACCAACATCACGATCTACAACGACCCGCTTCCTCAAGCCGACGGCTGCGATGCTGTCACCACCGAAGTGATGGCTGTCGGCCACAGCGGCCCGGCCGACGAGAGCGCCCGCGACGCCTCGCACACGGCGGCCCACGACTTGTCCGCTCCCCTCCCGGCTAATGACGACGACAAAGCACTGGAGGCACGCCGCCTCGCCCTCCTCGCAGAGGGCCGGAGGCTGGCTTCCGTAAGACGCCTCACTGAGGCCTACCAGCGCGAAGCTGACCGCGCCGCCTTCGGCACGCCGGCCCCGGGCGGGCCAAGCCGGGCCGGCCTTGTCAAGCAACGCGGCGCCGTCATCGCCGACACGCTGGGAGTCGACCGCCCGGTCTATGCCACTCCGCTCGAGAACTTGCGTGCCCCCCAGGCGGCCATAGACGAGCTGGACGGCCTGGAGGCCGAAGACCTCCCCCACATGACCCGGCGCATCCAGCAATTGATTGACGCAGCCGCGCAGCGACACAAAGCCGATGCCCGCGCGGAAAGCCCACCCCCACGCCGAGAACACGGCGCGACGTCCCGGACGCCGACTACGAGCAATACCCGCGCGCGACGCGAGAAGGAGCCGGCTGCCAGCCGCAGCCGGACCCGAATCTCCATCGAGCGAGACACGGACGGTCATCCCCGAGCCATGGAATGGCGGGGCGACCCGCCTCCGCCTCCGCCCCGTGGAGAGAGATATCCCGCCGCGCCGCCAGCGGCGCACCCGACTCTCAGCGGCCGGCTAGGCCGCCGCGAAGGAATCGGCGAGAACGACGCCCGCCATCGGATCGACCGCCTGGCGCGATCCCTGGCGTTGGAAGAAGAAGACGATGTCGGCCCGCCTTGTTTCGGCCCCCGCATCCGCGACGAGCCCTTTCCCAAAGGGTTCTCGCTCCCAAGAGACACGCCCAAGTACAACGGCTCCGTGAAGCCGGAAGATTGGTTGATCGACTACTCCACGGCGGTTAGCATAGCCAACGGCAACCGGCGCGTTGCCGTGAAGTACGTGCCCCTCATGCTGCAAGGCACGGCGCGGACCTGGCTCAACAGCATCAAGCCACGTAGCATCAACAGCTGGCTAGATTTCACAGAAGCCTTCATCCGCAACTTCACCAGCACCTACAAGTGGGCTCCCAAGCCCAGACAGCTCTCCTTGTGCGTACAAGGCCCCGCCGAGTCCACTCACGATTACCTCACGCGTTGGGCCGAGCTCCGCAACTCCTGTGAAGGGGTGCACGAGGTGCAAGCCATAGAATACTTCACAGCCGGATGCCGAGAAGGCACCCTCCTCAAGCACAAGCTCCTCTGCGATGAGCCGGCTACCCTCGACGAGCTTCTGGACATAGCGGATAAGTACGCCACCGCCAACTCCTTGATGAAGACCGAGCTTCGGGTAGACGCGTCCGGAAAGGTACTCAACCCGGCGCCCAAGACGCCGGCTGGGGATTCCGGCCGGCTCCCCCATTCGAACGACCACAAGCGCAAGGGCCCCGCGCCGCCTCCCGCCAGTCGGCAGGTGGCCACAGTCGAAGACGCGCCGCCTGAAGAGCGACCGGCGCCCAAGAAGCCCAAGGGCGGCAGGCCGGCTTGGCAGCCCGCCTTCTCCTACGAGCAAACTCTCGACGCCCCTTGCAAGTTCCACAGTGGCGCGAAGCCGTCCAACCACATGACCCGGAGGTGCCATTGGCTCACCTGAATCTCTAAGGGTGAAGGGCTCGCGCCTCCTCCGCCTGCCGGCCCGCCGCCTCCGCCTCCGCCGCCTCCGGCAGCCCGGCCCGTAGTCGGAGCCATGCATGACGAGTTCCCTGACGAGCAAGCAACCTACATCATCTTTACAAGCCATCCCAAAGACCGGCGCAGAAAACACCAAGAGTGCCAGGAAGTTAGCGTGGTCGCTGCCAACCCCGCCGGACACATGCATTGGTCAGAAAAGCCCATCAGCTGGAGCCGGGCCGACCATCCGGAGGTGATGCCGTCTCCCAGCTCTTATGCTTTGGTCCTGGAAGCCACCCTTGCAACGGACAGACGCGCCGCCCGCTTCTCCCGTGTGTTGATAGACGGCGGGAGCAGCATCAACATCCTGTACCGTGACACCCTGGAGAAGCTAAATGTCAAGACGAAGCAGCTCATGCCTACTCGGACAGTGTTCCATGGCATCGTACCCGGCCTGTCCTGCGCCCCCATTGGCAAGATCAAGATTGATGTACTTTTTGGGGACAAGGAGCATTTCCGCCGGGAAGCGATCTGGTTTGAAGTGGTGGACCTGGAAAGCCCTTACCATGCGTTGCTTGGCCGACCTGCCTTGGCCAAATTCATGACAGTTCCCCACTATGCATACCTCAAGATGAAGATACCAAGCACCAAAGGCGTCATCACCGTAGCCGGCGATTAAAATAAGTCCTCTGAGTGCGCAGCAGCCAGCAGCCGGCTAGCCGAGTCCCTTGTGATTGCCGAAGAGAAGAAGATGTTGGACCGAGTCGTGGCCATAGCCGGCAAGCAGTCGGCCGTGTCCCCCAACCCCAAGGAGCATGATACTCAAGGATCTTTCCAGCTGGCCAAGGAGACGAAGAAGATACCTCTTGACCCCGAGCATCCAGAGAGGTTTGCCGTCATCGGGGCAAGCCTGAACAGCAAATAGGAAGGCGAGCTCGCCGATTTCCTCCATGAGAATCGGGACATCTTTGCATGGTCCCCCAAGGACATGCCAGGTGTTCCGAGGAAATTCGCCGAGCACAAACTACACGTTCGAGAAGACGCAAAGCCAGTCAGACAACCCCTTCGCCGACTGTCGGAGGAGAAACGCAGGATTGTAGGGGAGGAGATAGCCCGGCTTTTGGCAGCCGACCTCATCATGGAAGTTTTCTTTCCAGAGTGGCTCGCCAACCCGGTCCTCGTACTGAAGAAGAATAACAAGTGGTGCATGTGTATAGACTACACGAGCCTCAACAAGGCCTGCCCCAAAGATCCCTTTGCTCTGCCAAGGATTGACCAAGTGATAGACTCCACAGCCGGATGCGAGCTGTTGAGTTTTTTGGATGCTTACTCCGGATATCATCAGATAAAGCTAGATCCAGACGACCGCCTGAAGACCGCCTTCATCACGCCATTTGGAGCCTTCTGCTACCTAACTATGACATTCGGCTTGGGAAATGCCAGTGCCACTTTTCAGCGTTGCATGTAGAAGTGCCTCCTCAAGCAACTCGGTAGGAACGCTCACGTTTACGTGGACGACATCGTGGTGAAGACGGAGAAGCGCGACACCTTGCTGGGAGACCTCAAGGAAACGTTTGAGAACTTACGTCGGTTCCAAATCAAGCTCAACCCCGAGAAATGCGTGTTCGGAGTACCAGCCGGCCAGCTCCTAGGCTTCCTGGTCTCCGAACGCGGCATCGAATGCAACCCGGTGAAGATCAAGGCCATTGAGAGAATGGCAATCCCCACCAAGCTTCGAGACATTCAGAAGTTTACCGGGTGCTTAGCCTCCTTGAACCGCTTCATCAGCCGGCTCGGAGAGAAAGCTCTCCCCCTCTACCGCCTCATGAAGAAGAGCACTCACTTCGAGTGGAACGACCAGGCCGACCAAGCTTTTCACGAGCTGAAGAAGATGCTGGCCACGCCGCCTATCCTCGCGGCGCCGACTGAGAAAGAGCCCATGCTCCTCTACATCGCCGCAACCAGCCGGGTGGTCAGCACTGTCATCATAGTCCAGCGCCCAGCAGAAGGCCGAGCCCAGCCGGTCCAGAGGCCGGTGTATTATTTGAGCGAGGTGCTGTCCTCTTCAAAGCAGAACTACCCGCACTACCAGAAGATGTATTATGGCGTGTACTTCACCGCCAAGAAGCTGAAGCCCTACTTTCAAGAGCATCCCGTCACGGTCGTATGCACTGCCCCGCTAGCCGAGATCATAGGCAGCCGGGACGCATCCGGCCGGGTGGCGAAATGGGCCATCGAGCTGGCCCCCTACACGATCTTCTACCAGCCCCGCACTGCCATCAAGTCCGAAGCACTGGCCGACTTCCTCGTCGACTGGGCCGAGACCCAGTACCTGCCGCCGGCTCCCGACTCCACCCATTGGCGCATGCACTTCGACGGGTCCAAGATGCGCACCGGCTTGGGAGCCGGCGTCGTCCTTACCTCTCCGAAAGGCGACAAGCTCAGATACACGCTACAGATCCACTTTGCCGCCTCCAACAATGTGGCCGAGTACGAGGCCCTCATACACGGGCTCCGGCTTGCCAAAGAACTTGGCATTCGCCGGATCCTATGTTATGGCGACTCGGACCTGGTGGTCCAACAATCATCCGGCGACTGGGACGCCAAGGACGTGAATATGGCGAGCTACCACTTCCTGGTCCAACAACTCAGCAGATACTTTGAAGGATGCGAGTTCCTCCACGTACCGCGAGCCGACAACGAGCCAGCCGATGCCCTGGCTCGAATAGGCTCCACTCGGCAAGCAATTCCAACCGGCGTCGCTCTCCAACGCCTCCTCAAGCCGTCCATCAAGCTGTCTCCAGAGTCCGATTCCATCTTCGTGCCGCCTGACCCCGATGCGGCCGGGTCCGGCTCGAAGAACCAAGTAGGCGACCCCAAGACCCCCGTAGCCGGCCCGGCGACTTCGGCGGCCGGCTCGGGGACTCCGGCAGCCGGCTCGGGGACTTCGGCAGCCGGCTCGGGGACTTCGGCAGCCGGCTCGGGGACTACGGTAGCCGGCCCGGGGACTGCACCAGCACAACAGCCGGCGGCCGACTCCAGCACCTCACCGCCCAGCCCGCCCACCCTGGTGGCAGTAGCCACATTGGCAGTAGAAGAAGTCGCGGCTCCATCATGGGCTCAGTCCATCCTCAACTTCCTAGTAAACCAAGACCTGCCGGCTAACGAAACAGAAGCAAGACAAGTCCAACGTCGAGCCGGAGCATACACAATCGTCAACAGAGAGCTCGTCAAGCGCAGTGTCACTGGAGTCCTCCAATGGTGCGTCGAGCAAGAGAAAGGCATTGCAATCCTCAGAGACATTCACCAAGGAGAATGCGGCCACCATGCGGCCTCAAGATCACTTGTCGCCAAAGCCTTCCGCCATGGTTTCTTCTGGCCGACTGCTTTAGATGATGCCAAAGAATTAGTTAAACATTGCAAGGGGTGCCAACTCTTCAGCTCCAAGCAACACATGCCGGCCTCGGCACTCAAGACCATTCCCCTCACTTGGCCCTTTGTCGTTTGGGGACTGGACATGGTGGGCCCATTCAAGATGGCGCACGGCGGCATGACGCATTTGCTCATCGCCGTGGACAAATTCACCAAGTGGATTGAGGCAAAGCCGATCAAGAAGCTAAATGGGCCGACTGCTGTGACATTCCTCGCAGACATAACAGCACGGTACGGCGTGCCACACAGCATCATCACCGACAACGGCACGAATTTTGCCAAAGGAGCCCTGGCACGTTTCTGCGCAGCCCAAGGCATCCGGCTGGACTTAGCATCCGTCGCCCACCCGCAGTCAAACGGCCAGGTCGAGCGAGCTAACAGCCTCATCCTCTCCGGCATCAAGCCCCGACTGGTTGTACCTCTGGAGCGCTCAGCCGGTTGTTGGCTTGATGAGCTGCCGGCTGTCCTCTGGAGTCTGCGCACTACACCAAACAAGTCAACCGGCTTCACCCCTTTCTTCCTTGTGTATGGTGCCGAGGCGGTCATCCCAACTAACATCGAATTCGACTCGCCTCGAGTAACCATGTACACGGAAGCGGAGGCCAAGGAAGCACGAGAAGACGGCGTCGACCTGTTGGAAGAAAGCCGGCTGTTAGCCCTCAGCCGGTCCGCCATCTACCAGCAGGGTTTGCGCCGCTACCACAGCCGGAAGGTCAGGCCAAGATCCTTCCAAGAGGGTGATCTTGTGCTCCGGCTGATCCAGCGAACAGCCAGCCAGCACAACTCTCAGCCCCTTGGGAAGGCCCCTTCGTCATCAGCAGAGCTCTAGGCAACGACTCCTACTACCTGATCGATGCACAGAAGCCGAAGGCACGCAAGAGAGACGACTCCGGCAAGGAGTCGGAACGGCCATGGAACGCCAACCTCCTTCGAAGGTTTTACAGTTGAAAGGCAGTATGTATCATGCTAACTTTTGTATTAAATACAAGACAATAGGCCCCCCGAGGAGGGCTCGGGGACTGCCATCCCTTATTTATGAATGAAATGTATCATGCTTATGACCTTGTCGTGTCATTTACTTATTCCGTCCGGCATCGAGTTCGACTAGTCGGCTTGGGGACTGGCCGACTGGAGTTATGTTAGAAATCCTACCCGCAGTCAGACAAGTAGTGTGCCGGCTCCCAAGCCTTCTCTTGCCAAAAGTCGCAGTTCAAAGAACTGGCTGTCCGGCTGGCAAGAGTTAAAGGCAGGAACGGGCGCCCACACGAAAAACGGCTAGGGACTAACGGACTAATGTAACAAAAGCCGTTTTTTCTCCCACCACCGACCGGCTACCAGAGTAGCCGGCCGGCCGGTTTCCATTCACTTCACTTCAATCCAAGAGAGCTCAAGTACTTGCCTCCCCAAAGAGGGAAGGCGGCAAAGGAAAAAGCCTAAGGATAAAAAGCATACGCGAATGGAAACCAAACATGCACATAATAATATTTACATAAAAAGACCTCCGAGAGGCCAGCATTCAACATAGTTTGGATACACCCCCAGTGGGTGGAACTGCGAAAACTTAACAAAGATTGTTCAAAGACAACAAAGCAGGAAAGATAAAGATGGCAGGACAAGCTGGCGGAGCGGCCGACGAGCCAGACTGGTTGGCGGAGACGGTCGTGCCGGCTGAAGGAGCGGCCGGCTGGCGAACTTCGGCTTTATCGCCGCCTCCCGCAGAGGGCGCGCTTCCACGCGCCTCGTTGCTGGAGGCACGGTCGGCCTGAGGTCGGCCGGTTGTTCCACCAGCCGGATCGACGTCTTCGTCGTCCTCCTCTTCGTCATCCTCGCCTTCGTCGCTGGAGGCAATCTCCTCCGCCGAGTCCTCGCCCACCGCCGGGTTCAGCCCGAACCACTCCTCCGGCTGAGCAACACCGTCATCATCGATTTCGGGTGCGAAAATGCTGATGTCGGTGCACTCGGCGATCGTCGAAGCTTGCTGGGCGATAGCCGGCCTCACCTCTTCCAGCTCCGCGTCGGCCTCCATCCGCCAAGTGCGCAGCTGGTCCAGGCTCAGCCCTGGGTACCAAGCCCGAACGAACTCCAACGCCCGCCCGGCTCCGAGGCGGGCCGCCGACGCCTTCCAAGCCTCAAAGCGACCAACTGCGACCTCCAGCCAGTCGGCAGTTCGGCTTGGGGTGCGAGGGATCGTCTCGCGGGGCCAGAGGGCGGCCAGCACTTGCGCCCCGGCACGTTGGAGCCGATGAAGCATCCGATGAGCCGGCTGCAACCGCGCCTGGACCGCCATGAGCTGCTCCTCGAGCGTCCGGTTCGCATCCGGCACGATGTTGGCCCCCGCCTGACAACGCGCCTCGCGATGGGCCTCAATGCTTTGGGCGGCGAAGGCGGAGTAGCCCGGGAAGTAATCTGCAAGAAACAACAAGCAGCAGCTCGGGATAAGCCAAAACCCAGGCGGCAAGGGGCAGGAGAAGGGCTAAGAAGGCGACTTACCGTCGATCAAGTCCTCGATCCAGCCGAAGCCTTCGTCCAGGGCTCGCCGGGTCTCAGACCAGCTCGCCGCCTCGGTCTCATACTCCGCCTTCAAGGCGGCTTCGCTTTCCTGCGCCGCCTGCAGGGCCGCTTTGTGGCTCTCCTCTTGGTCGGTCAGCTTCTTGGCTAGGCGATCCCGTTCCTGGACCAAGGCGGCGTACTCGGCCTCCTTGGTATGAAGGGCGGCCTTCGCTTCGCCGAGCTCCTTCCTCAAGTCGGCGTTGGCCCCTGAAGACAAAGAAAAAGAAAAACCAATAAGGAAAGAGTCGTCAAGAAAGATCCGACCCGACTGCGCAGCAGTCGGCCCGAATCTCGGGGACTACACCCAGTGGGTGCGCTGACGCGCCCCCACAGGAGACAGACAAGATCGAGTACTTACTTCGGCTGTCGGCCAGGTCGTCGGTCCTCCGGCTCAACTCCCGAGCCTGGGAGTTAAAGGCGGCAGCACGAAGGTTGTGATATTACTGTAAGTTCAGAAAAAAGCAAAGTAAGGTAGCCGTCGAGAAAGATCCGACCCGACTGCGCAGCAGTCGGCCCGAATCTCGGGGACTACACCCAGTGGGTGCGCTGACGCGCCCCCATGGAAGAAATTAAGAAAGCAAAGCAGCCAAGAACGAAGGACTCACCCGGATAGTGGCTCGCGTTGACAAGAACTCCTGGGTAAACTGTTGCAGCAGGGCGGCCTAAGCTTGCAGCCGGCTCCGGACCCCTTGAGCCGCCACATTCAGCTCGCCAGTCCCCCCGCTGGGAGTCCACTCGGACGTGGCAGTGTTGGCCGCCTCCAGGTCTTCCGCCGACTGGCCGGTGCCCGCGACTCAGCGCAACTCCGGCAGAGCGGCGCCTCCCCCTGCGCGCCGGCTCATCGCCGGCTGCACCTCTTGACCGGCTCTGTTCTCCGGCTCGCCTCCGGTCGGCCCCTCTGGCGCCGCTGATGATTGGCCGCCTTGGCCCGCTCCGGTTGGCGCTGCTGGTGGCGCTCTCCTCGCAAAGGCCACGGGGTCTTCCCCCCTCTCCATTAGCGGCGGGTCTTGGACGATCTCCTCCGCCAAGGGAAATGGGGTGTCGGGGGCTACGGCTCGGAGAGGAATGGCGAGCAGCGGAGGCTGGTTGCGCGAGCTTTCCGCCTCCGTCTCCGCGGTAGCCGCCTCCGTCTGGGCCTTGGCTGCCGCGTCAGCCTGCTCCCTCGCTGCCTGGGCGGCCGCCTTCTCCGCCGCCTCGCGCTCCTCCCGCGCTTCGCGGGCGTTCCGCTCTGTGGCCTCCCTGAGATCGGCGCAGGGGTCCACGCGGCGGGAGCTCGAAGACCCACCAGCCGGCCCCATGACGGAGCCGCCGGGACCCCGCTCAAGGGAAAGCGGCACCCTGTCCAGCAAGCGAGAAAAGTTAAGAAGAATATTCAAAGAGAAAGAGAATGATGACAAGCATGCGGCAAGGCAATCGAAGACTTACGCTGAAACCGCCTGAGGCTGCTTCACCGCCTTGCGGAAGCGGGCCGCCTTCGCGGCCGCCTCGTCTCGTTTTGTCGCCGCGGTGGAGGGCTTGGACTTCTTCGGCCGACTGCCAAAGAGGCCTGGAGCAGCCCGGCGCTTCTGCACGCCGCCGGCAGCCGGCGCGATAGACGAGCCCGCGCCCTGATGGTCGGCCGCCGGCTGGCGACGCGGGGCGACTTCGGCTTCGAAATCGTCCGGCCAGTCCTCGAAGCTCGCGGTGAACCTTGAGCCTCCGGGCTCGGCGCTGTCCCCCACGACGGCGTCTTCCATGGCGGCCGCCCCCAAGTCCGGGTCATCAACATCGTCCATAGTGCGGTCGGGGGCATACTGGCGTTCAATCCCCGCCGGCCTGGCCGGCGGCGGAAGAAGAGGGTTCTGCTCAAAAAGAACCGACTAGTCAGAAGCCGGCTGTCATGAAGCCGGCTGACGGCAAAAAGAAGATAGAGAGAGAAGCTTACCACGGGCGGAGGATTGGCGCGAGAATATGGCGCCTTGCCATATTGCCAATCCCCGGCGAGCTTGCAGTTGGCGACGTAATTAACCATGAGCGCCACCTCCGCGTGGGGCATTTTCCATGTGCTTAGCCGCCTTGGGTCGAAGCGGCCGCTCATCTGACACATCATATGGGGCCGGCTTTGGAGAGGAAGAATCCGGCGCTCCACGAAGGCGGCCACCAAGTCGGCCCCGCGCAGGCCTTCCGACTGGATCATCACCCGAAGCCGGGAGATGGCGGCGTTCCCGGCCGGAGACAGTGACCGGGCCCGAAAACTCCACGAGGGCTGCCTCCCAGCCGGCGGGCCGGCTACGTAAGTCGGCAGGTTGATGTAGTCTCCTTGCTCGGCGACGTTCTTCACGTAGAAGTATGATTTTTGCCAGACCTTCACCGACTGGATTAGGGGGATGGACGGGAACGGATTGTTCTCGCTCGCCCTCCTCATGGCGATGAAGGCCCCGCAGGGTGCGGGCACGCCGGCGACGACGGTGCCGAGTTTGCTCTGGAAGAACTCTCCCCAGAGCTCCAGCGTGGGGAGCAGCCCCAAGAAGCCTTCACAGAGGGAGACGAAGGCCGACAGCAGCATCACCGCATTGGGCGTGAGGTGACGCGGCTGGAGGTTGTAGAACTCGAGGAAGGAGCGCAGAAATCCTCTCGCCGGGAGGCCGAAGCCGCGCAGGCAGTGCGAGCGGAAGACGACCCGCTCGCCCTCCTCCGGCGCCGGCGAGATCTCCGTCACCGGCGCCAGGAGGACCCGCACGAGGTCGGCGCCAGGCAAGCGCCGGGTCTGGCGGAGGAACTCCACGTGGTCATCATGGACGTTGGAGCTGTCCGACGAGCTTGACAACGCCATGGGAGCAGGACGCTGTGGGGGTGCTGTGACGGGAAGCTGCGACGGCAGCGAGAGGAAGAAACGAGGGTTAGGAGGGGCGGAGCGGGAGAGAGCGTGCGAACCTCTGTCGCTCTCCCTCCTCCCCCTACTTATAGGCTCACGCGGCGGAGCTGAGGAGGCGCGGCGTGGGGAAGCATGGGGATCGATCGTGCCCACTCCCCACGTCCCGCGATTATTGAGCCTTAATGGCGAAACCAAACTGCCTCGAGAAGGCGAGCGGCCCCTGTGGGCCACGGAAGATCCGTGCCCGAACCAAGGCTCGCGAGTGGCGGGCCCAGGCCTGCGGCGGCGTCCCGTCGCGCGCGTGCGCTCGCAGGATCTCGCCGCCATGTGGCCGCGGGAGGGCCCGCAGTCAGCACGCAGGTCCCCCCCTCCTCCCGCCTGCAAGACGCGGGGCTCTCTGAAGTCGGCATACGCCCGCGAAGCCGGCTCTTCAGGATGGGAAGCTGACCAAGCTTCTCGTCCCCCTGCTCGCCTCGGAGCTCGATCAGCTTTGGGGACTACTGTCGGAGTAAATAGCCATGGGTAGCCTAGCCGGCTTCCCCTGGCCCTTCTGAAAAAGTTACGAGCCCACCCGGCTCTCAAGAATCCAAGACATGGGGCCACCTTCCCCTTGCTGGTTGCCACCCAGGCCGGCTTTCGGAAGGCGGTCCGACTTTAGCCCTCATGAGAAGGCCGACTCCAAGAAGCCGGCCATGAGGAGGCCGACTCCAAGAAGCCGGCTCCCATAAAGCGGTCGAGACCAGACCCTTGAAGATTGCACCCACCTAACGGCAGGGCGACGGGGCGTGGCTACAGTGAAGCCTACCAGCCCCGAATCCCGGAGCACGCCTGGCACAGTGCGCCGTACGGGGTAGGCATGACCCGTCCGGCGCGCACTGTTGCCATGTTGACCTTGGCGTCGCCCACGACGAGCCGCCAGCGTGGCCCACGGACGGTGGGCCCCTTCGGGCAGAGAGACGCCTGAAGGTGGCTGCGCCTCCAACCAGTCGGCTCGAGACAGAGCCGGCTCCCCGCAGTCGGCTAGCCGCCTCCCTCGAAGGAGACGCCCTATTAAGGAGACAAGACACGGTGAGGCTACAGCGATCCCCAGACGAGCGGCGGCACTGTAGCCACGCCTACCACGACGAAGCCTATGTCACCAAGATGAAGCCACAGTAACCAGCCACCGACCAGGTCCTGGGCGGTGGGACCTGCCTGTTGCCAAGGAGTTGGCAGCCGGCGGGACCCACCAGCCGGCGGGCCCCAGCAGTCGGCGCAGAAGCCGGCGAGCGCAGTCCCAGACGGCTGGGCCCCGCGCCGAGTCGGATTACCGTTGTACCCCTGGGGGGTAGGCCTATATAAACCCCCCAGGGCACCCATGCAAAGGGTTGGACCCCCTTGCTAGTCCTAGACACCACACAAGGAGAAGAAGCAGGCTAGCCGTGCCCTTCCTCCTCCTCCCACCAAACAGCTCAAGGAGCGTTGTGTAGCTACTTGAATCATCTAGTTAACATGCGGAGACCCCGCAGAGCAGCAGTAGGGGTGTTATCTCCACGGAGAGCCCCGAAGCTGGGTAAGATCCACCGGCGTGCATGTCTTCACCTTATCCCGTTTCCGGGCACCGGCGACGTCTTACTGGCTCCCACAATGATAAGCCACCCGTTGGCATATGTCGCACCTACCACCCGACAATGGCACTTTCATTGTCACACCAAAGAGGCACTTTGTCACAAGTGACACCATAATCCTTTAAAGTTTGCCTCATCCATAGGAGTTGTGCACAACAACTACCGGCGGCAACATACTCTGCCTCAGTGGACGAGAGAGACACACAACTTTGCTTTTTGGAAGACCAACTTACCAAAGAGCAACCATGGAATTGGCACCCTCCGGAAGTGGACTTCCTATCCACTTTGTCTCCCGCCCAATCGGAATCCGAGTACCCTACAAGCTTGAAGTTTGATCGTCTTGGGTACCATAAGCCAAAGTTTGTGGTATGAGCCAAATATCAAAAGATTTGTTTGACCGCCACATAGTGACTTTCCTTCGGTGCGGCTTGAAACCATGCACAAATTCCCACACTCAACATGATGTCCGGTCTAGATGCACAAAGGTAAAGCAAGGATCCAATCATGGAACGATATACCTTTTGATCCACCACTTTACCATTGGGATCTAAGTCAAGTTGGCACTTGGTGGGCATTGGAGTGGAAGCCGGCTTGACATCACTTAGCTTGAATCTCTTGAGCATGTATTGAGTGTATTTGGATTGATTGATGAAGGTTCCTTCTCTTCTTTGCTTCACTTCGAACCCTAGAAAGAACTTCAACTCTCCCATGGAGGACATCTTGAACTTTAAGGTCATGAGAGCGGCAAATTCCTCATTGAAAGCTTTGTTAGGAGAACCAAAGATAATATCATCAACGTATAATTGGCACACAAACAACTCCTCTTTGACCTTCTTAGTAAAAAGAGTGGGGTCGATTAGCCCAACTTCAAAACCACGGTCTTGTAACAACTCAGTAAGGTGGTTATACCACGAACGTGGGGCTTGTTTAAGGCCATAGAGTGCCTTATAGAGTTGATACACATGATCAGGAAAGTAGGGATCCTCGAACCCGGGGGGTTGCTTGACGTAAACCAACTCATTAATAGGACCATTTAGAAAAGTATTCTTCACATCCATTTGTTGTAACTTAAAGTTATGATGAGAAGCATATGCAATCAACATGTGAATGGATTCAAGACGAGCAACGGGAGCAAAGGTTTCACCATAGTCGATACCCTCGACTTGGGAGTAGCCTTGTGCTACCAAACGAGCCTTGTTGCGAATGATAATCCCATGGGCATCTTGCTTGTTCTTGAATATCCACTTGGTTCCTATGACATTGTGATTCCCGGTCGGTCTTGGCACAAATCTCCACACTTTGTTGCGCTCGAAGTTGTTGAGTTCTTCATGCATGGCATTGAGCCAATACGGATCTTCTAGCACTTCATAGACCTTGTGGGGTTCCACACAAGAGACAAACGCGTGATGCTCACAATAATTTGCTAATTGTCTACGAGTGCTTACCCCCTTTCTTAAGCTTCCAAGCACATTCGTCATGAGATGATCCTTGGTGGAGAGCTTGGAAGAAACCTTGGCGGCACGACGCTCTAATTCCTCCTCGGGGGTGAGACGAGGAGTGGTCACTTGATCATCTTGAGCGTCGTCTTGGGCTTGTTCTTGTTCTTGAACTTGCTCGGAGGAGAGAACTTGACCTTGGGCATCACTTGATGTGTCAACACCGTCTTGAGCGTGATCTTGCCCTTGGTCATGTTCTTGAGGATGATGGCCTTCATGTTGTTCTTCGAAAGCGTGTGGGCCTTGGGTTGGTGATGGCTCCACTTGAGTGGAGCTTTGTCCTTCTCCTTCGGCCACAAGGGGTTCCTCAATGGGTAGGATAAAGCCAACACCCATTCTTCTTATGGCTTGGGGAGGAATTTCATCACCTACATCACAAGTGCCACTTTGCTCCACTTGGGAGCCGTTATTCTCATCAAACTCCACGTTACACGTCTCCTCAATAAGTCCCATGGATTTATTGAGGACATGGTAAGCATGAGAGTTTGTAGCATAACCAACAAATATGCCCTCATAAGCTCTAGCCTCAAATTTAGACAACCGAACACCTTTCTTGAGAATGAAACACTTACACCCGAATACCTGGAAGTACTTGAGATTGGGCTTGTTACCGGTGAGTATCTCATATGGAGTCTTGTTCAAGCCCTTGCGGAGGTAGAGCCGATTGGATGCATGACACGTGGTGTTGATGGCTTCGGCCCAAAAGTTGTACGGAGACTTGAACTCCGCCATCATGGTCCTTGCCGCATCCATCAACGTCCGGTTCTTCCTCTCCGCAACGCCGTTTTGTTGAGGGGTGTAGGGTGTGGAATATTGATGCTTGATTCCCTCATCACTAAGAAATTCATCCAAGGTGTAGTTCTTGAACTCGGTGCCGTTGTCACTTCTTATTGTCAAGATCTTTGCATTGTGTTGACGTTGTGCTTCATTTGCAAAGTCAATGACGGTTGGTTGGGTCTCGCTCTTCCTCTTGAAGAAATACACCCACATGTACCTTGAGTAGTCATCCACAATCACCAAGCAATACTTCCTACCTCCAAGACTATCGAAGGAAGGAGGCCCAAAGAGATCCATGTGAAGGAGCTCCAAAGGCCTCTTCGAATAAATGACAGTCGTGGGAGGGTGAGCCTTCTCATGTAGCTTTCCTTCGATACAGGCACTGCAAGCACGATCTTTAGCAAAACTAACATTCGTTAGTCCACGGACATGGTCCCCCTTGAGGAGACTTTGCAAAGATCTCATATTGACATGGGCTAAACGGCGATGCCAAAGCCATCCCACATCAACTTTAGCCATTAGGCATGTCGCGGTTTTAGTGGGTCACTCCGAAAAGTTAATCACGTATAGACCGTTCTCGGCATGCCCAACAAAGGCTACTTTAAGAGTCTTGCTCCACAAGAGGGCCACGGTATCGATATCAAAGAAAGTGACAAAGCCCATGATTGCAAGTTGACGAACCGAAAGTAAATTGTATGCAAGGGACTCAACAAGCATGACCTTCTCGATCATGAGATCATGAGAGATTACCACCTTGCCAAGTCCCAATACCTTAGAAGATGAGGCGTCACCCCACTCGACATTGGTGGGCATAGATGGAACCTTGCACATCCACCACCAAGTCCTTCCTTCCGGTCATATGATTTGTAGCTCCTCTATCGAGCAACCATGATCCCCCACCGGAAGAAAACACCTACAAGAGATCAATGCTTGGTTTTAGGTACCCATTTTGTAATGGGTCCTTTGATGTTAGTAACAAGGGTCTTTGGAACCCAAATAGACCATTCAATGTACTCATGAAGAGAACCAACAAATTTGGCATAAACATGCCCATCACTAGCACGTCATAACACACAAGAAGGGTTAAAATCGCTGGCTTTGTTGGGAGGGGTGGCATTGCCCTTCTTGACATTGCCGCCCCTTGTAGTGTTCCTCTTATTCTCCTCGGAGGCACTCTCTCCCTCCTTCACAAAGGTTTGCATGAGAGGAGGAGGTCTTTTGGTCTTGTCATTCTTCTTCTTGTTCTTGGAGTCGGGCACGTACCCAACCCCTTCCTTGGCCACAACTCCCTTTTGGTTGATCAAGAGATCGTTGAGGTTCTTCTTGCCTTGTATGCAAGTCGCAAGACCTCTGTCAAGTTGCTCCTTCAACTTAGCATTTTCCTCAACAAGATGTATATGCTCACAACACGGGTTAGTAGCATTTGCATTTTCAATTAAAACCATATGAGGAAATGTTGCTTTCTCCTTAGTTAGCTTCACTTGGAGTTGATCATGAGACTCCTTGAGACTAGCGTGAATACCCTTCAAGGCCTTGTGGGCCTTGTCAAGTATATCAAACTCCTCTTTGAGTCTAGCAAGATCAACCCCGAGTTTGGCCTTCTCGGAATTTAGCACACGAGAAACAATGAGGACATGATCATAATCTTTCTTTAACTTAGCATGATCAACGTTGTGTGGCTCCTCAAGAGCCAAACGAAGACCACGCTCTTCCTCAAGAGCATTGGAAAGATCCGAAATATCATCGGCATAGTCATGACTATGCCCTTCCGTCTTAGTGATGGTGTTTTCGTGAGCCTCAATCATGTCATTGGCTTCACCAAGTTGTTCCAAGAGAGCAACAAAGTGCTTCTTGGATTTTCCCTTGAGTTTGCCCATAAAGTCCTCAAACTCATTAGCCTCCACATTATCTTCATCAAGTTCATTAATGCTATCCGCCGGAGAAGGATGATTAATGATGGTAGTTTTGATGTTGGAGGTTACCTTGTTGGTGGCTTTAGCCATGAGGCACTTGGCGGTGATGCTCTCATTGGGTCAGTCGAAGAGAGATACCCGTGGAGTCATTGCAATGGCAATGGAGGCCATGGCAACTGACTCATCATCATCATCATCATCATCCTCATTGTACTCTTCTTGTACCACCAATGCCTTGGGATGAGTCTTCTTGGTGAAGTTGCTCTTGTTGGGGAACGACTTGGCCTTGTCCTTTCGGATGAGCTTGCCACCATTGTATTCCCTCTTCTCATATGGGCATTCCGCAACAAAATGACTCACGTTGCCGCAATTGTAGCAAGTCCTTACACGTTGCTTGCTTTTCGTGCCACTTGAGTTGTTCTTGCTAAAGTTTGGCCTTGAGTTTTTCTTGCTCCAAAATTGCCTTGAAGCAAGTGCCATGTGTTCATGATATGCATACTTCGTATCTTCGAGGTTGCTCTCCTCTTCTTCCTCTTCTTCTTCTTCCACGGTGAGCTTGGCCTTCAATGCATGGTTAGGCCTCTTTATCCTTTGAGAACGGCGCACCGCATTGTCGGCGGTCTTGTCCAAAATGTTCATGGCCACAAACTCATCCAACACTTCGCTTGAGGTCAAAGTGTGGAAATTCGGTCTTTGACGAATGATGGAGGACATGGCCTTGTGATAGGGCATCATTGCCTTGAGGAATTTTTGCTTGATCCAATTGTCATCCGTGTCCTTGCTCCCGTGATCTCGTAGTGAGACCGCGAGTTTGGTTACTCTCCGATAAAGCTCACGAGGTTCTTCATCTTCTTTCATTGCAAACTCATCGGCCTCATCTTGTACCACTTCATAGTTGGAGCGTTGAATGCTTGCGCTTCCCCGGTAGAGAGAGACAACACAATGCCATGCATCTTTGGCCAAGGCGAAGGGACGAAGATGAGGTAGGTCTTTGGGTGGAATTGCATCTTGAATGATGAAGAGAGCATTCTCATTGAATTGATTGTCCGCGGTTTCTCGAGGAGTGAAGTTGCTTGGATCATGTGGATAGAAACCTTCTTCAATGATTCTCCAAAGGTAAGTGTTCACATGATTTAAATGACGTTTAAAGCGGTAAACCCAAGAATCAAAGTCCTCAGTTTTCACAATCTTAGGGGGAGGACCGGCATGATTCAAATGAGTGGAAGGAACCGGTCCACCATAAACAAGTGGTGGTTCCACATGGGCAAAGATGCCGGTGCCATTCTTACCACTAGAAGAAGGAGCCTTTTCACTACTAGCTTCCCCCTTGTCGGGGATAGCATTCGTCACCTTGTTGGCGGGGTCACCCACTTTCAACGGTGCGGTGGATAGTTTAAGCCCCTCAAGAAATTTAGTAAACATGCTTTCAACTTCGGTTGTCATGGAGGTTTTCAATGTCTCCAAGGCCACATTGAACTCCTCAGAAGAGACCGAGGTTCTCCCATCGCCCGTAGACGAGATCGGATTCACACTGGAGTGTTCCTCCACACTGTCTACGGTATCAACCATACTCTTTGGATGGTAAAGTCCTTAAAAAAGAGACAAGGCTCTGATACCAATTGAAAGGATCAGTATGGTTGACTAGAGGGGGGGGGTGAATAGGCAACTACATATTTTTAACTTAACTTTATCAAATTAAACTTTGCATCAAAGTAGGTTGTCTAGATGTGCAACTAGGTGAGCAACCTATATGATGCAATACCAACAAGCAAACAAGCAAGCAAGAGAAGTAACACTAAAGAGCTTGCACAAGTAAAGGTAAGAGATAACCAAGAGTGGATCCTTTGAAGACGAGGAAGTGTTACCGAAGTTCCTTCCCTTTGAAGGGAAGTACGTCTCCGTTAGAGCGGTGTGGAGGCACAATGCTCCCCAAGAAGCCACTAGGGCCACCGTATTCTCCTCATGCCCTCACACAATGCGAGATGCCGTGATTCCACTATTGGTGCCCTTGAAGGCGGTGACCGAACCTTTACAAACAAGGTTGGGGCAATCTCCACAACTTAATCGGAGGCTCCCAACAAAACCACGAAGCTTCACCACAATGGACTATGGCTCCGTGGTGACCTCAACCGTCTAGGGTGCTCAAACACCCAAGAGTAACAAGATCCGCTAGGGATGAGTGGGGGAATCGAAAATCCCTTGGTGGAAGTGTAGATCGGGGCCTTCTCAACCACTCCCGAGCAAATCAACAAGTTTGATTGGTCAAAGAGATAGATCGGGCGAAAATGGAGCTTGGAGCATTTAATGGAGCTTGAGCAATAAATGGAGCTTGAGGGGGAAGAGATAGGTCAAAGGGAAGAAGGGGACCCCCTTTTATAGTGGGGGCAACAATCCAACCATTGCCCCCCACCAACCAGCCCCGCACAGGGCGGTACTACCGCTAGGTCAGCGGTACTGCCGCACCAGCCAGCGGCACTGCCGTGCAGAGAAGACTAGGAGGGAATAGGACCCAACGCGGTACTACCGTCGTGGTAGGGGCGGTACTACCGCTCCTGAAACGGTACTACTGCCTCTACAACCGCAACTAGTGCCGCAAAACCCGACACGAGAAAAAGAGCCCTCGAGTCGAGGCGGTAGGAGCCAGACAGCCCAGCGGTACTACGGCAGCGGGGTCACGGGCAGTACTACCGCTATGGAGCGGAACTACCGCTTGTGACCCTTCGGCCATAGTACCGCTGGTAGTGCGGTACTACCGCTGGGACACATGAGAGAGAGAGAGGATCTCTCCAAAGAGGCTGAGGACGAGGCGGTGGTGCCAGGCACCCCAGCGGTACTACTGCTGTGGAGTCACGGGCGGTACTACCGCTGTGGAGCGGTACTGCCGCTTGTGGCTCCTCAGCGGTACTACGGCTGGGTTGCGCGGTACTACCGCTGTGACCCAGACAGGACAAAGAAAAGGGAAGAGATCTCTACAATGGAATGGAAAAGCTCGGAGGGTGAGAAGCTGATGTGTACGTGTTGATTCCACCCATGCAATACCCCAGCGGACCCCCTCTTGATAGTATGGTGCCCTCTATGCAACTAGTCCACCGAGAGAGAAACGAAAGAGCTACACCGTCTTGAAAGACACTCCGAAGGGAAGAAAACGTCTCGTGCCAGGGGTGAATCCATGAACTATTCAAAGCACAAGATTAGTCCGCAAACATGTTGTCATCAATCACCAAAACTACCTTGAGAGAGATATGCCGTAACAACGGGGAGTCTTTGTGGATTGGGGCGGCGCAACCACGGCAGTGCGGTGGGGCGGGGAGCAGGGTTTTGGCCGGGGCCACAGATGGCGGAGGCAGGCTACTCTGCCGTTGGTCGTTGGCTCTTCGGGGAAGATTCCGAACAGTGTCAGCCGGGAGGCACAAGACGGCCAGCCATCCGGCGTAGATCGGACAGTACCAAAATAAAATAAAATCGTGTGACCCCAATTTAGTCTTCAATCAACAGACATGTGACCACTCTTGTACCTTACTGTTGATCTCTTAGTGTGTTTCTTTAGATCAAAGAGATATGTCGTTCTTAACATTATGCGTTATCTACATCTTCAGACACACCGTCTTTCGACTCACCGCAGCTGCTCCAACAAGGGAAGCATACACCAGAAGGGAGCTATAGTCCCCACTCAACGGTTCCCTGCATCGAATGCGCGAGCCCGACATGCACAGCCACAACAACTGCAGGGCCATCCACAAGTCAGCACATGATGCTCACTCCTATGGATGGCAGCCAGATAGGTTGTACACTCATCTTACTTGTGTGCAACATTTATGGCTTTGTTATTCATCTAAGCATGGAAAATAGATCATCACATTTCACTGTATATTCATGCTGATCTCTTACGGGTCTTGTTCAGGAGTTAACGTTGTTCCATAGTTCAGCTAAGATACTTGTTCTTTAGGTAACACTGTTCCATAGTTATCATCCATCAGCCAATGCTATCCCACATGCTGGTGATTATAGTATTATACCACTTCTAGTATTTCCTATGTTGTTCTTTAATACTTTTGTGTGCCATCTAGTTAATCTCGAGTACAAACGATACATATTCTGTAGCTTTCATTTGTGTTCTCCCTTTAGTTTATGAGACCTGTTGCTGCTAGTTAACCCCAGTCCTACTATTTATGTCGTCTCCTACATGCACTCATTACATAAATCTAACTACTAGTTGTCTTCCATGCATGTCAGATATAATTGCACACACTGATATATCCACAAGAACCTCACGGAGCAATGTAAAGGCCAATAAACTTGATGTCAATGATACCCAATATGATAGAACATGTAAAGGCAGTTCTTCAGAAGACTTGCAGAAAGATGATGAATCCTCTTCACCCACAAGGTCCTTGCTCTAACTTGGCCTGTGATATGGGTACACCATGCATATAATGTCCTGGAGTGTATCTACTCTGTTACAATGCCATGTGCTTAGCATGCTGATCATGCATGTAAATATGTCATGCCTTCCTGTTTTTCAGTACCTATTCCATTCATGATAACATGTTTTCAAATTTAAGTACTATCATTCTACTCTATCGCAATGCCATCTGCTTAATTTGGACATCATCCTTCTGAATATCTTATGCATTGTTATTCACCAGTATGTACTTCATCTGTCTACCATACCATGTTTTTTACATTGAAGTGCTGTTCTAGTGCTCTGTTGCAATGCCATCTTATTTTCCCAATCATACACGTGTATGTTGCCTTAGTTATTTCTGTATGTATTCCGCTAGCATACAGTTTTACATTCAACTAGTGTTTTTTTGCTGTGTTGTCCTGTCGTATCCCTAGCTCTTACACCATACTCCCTCCGTCCGGATTACATGTTGCCGAAATGGATAAAAAAGGATGTATCTAGAACTGAAATACGCCTAGACCCATCCATTTTTTCCGGATGGAGGGAATACATGTCAATATGTCATGCCTTTCTATTCTTCAGTACCTATTCCATTTCTCTGCTGCCGCATGTTTTATAATTAAAGCACCATTCTTCTATACAAGGCATGCAAGGGGAAGACGACTATGTTAGAATCTGAAGGGTTACAAACAAGGACTTTGCAAAAGATCCAAATGCCAGGAAATAATAAACCAACTCCAGTTTTTAAAGATACTGCTCCAGCACAGAGAAACCCAACTCCTACTGATAATAAGCAGATTCCAGTGGCCAAAGAACTAGTCCGCTCCAGTCCAGCAAAAATTATGTAACTCAACTCTAAGAAGCGTGTGCGTATCCTTGAATCATGAAATTTTATAGCAGGCTGATCAGATTTTCTACATGTTTCTTACCCATCTCTCTTTTAGAAAATAAGCTTAACAGATAGAAGAATTTCTGCACTGGTATCGTCTGTGAGGAAAGATTCTTGCTGGAATTCTCTGTACGCCAATGCAGATGTAAGTACCTGTTGTATATCACTATATTTTTACATCAGCATGTATTTTGTTAATCGGCGTGAATCCAACCTTTATCTGATCTAAATTTAGTTGTAGAAAAATGTATGATTAAAGGCCACAATGTTGATTTTTGTAAGGAAAAGTGCCTGGTAGTTTTGCATCCTGAGCGGCATGAGTGTACTATCTCATATCAGTGGGTTTGATTACTTTGGTTCTGCAGTGGGTTTTTAGTGTTTTTTTACTGTGTTGTCCTGTCGTATCCCTAGCTCTTACGTCATACTCCCTCCGCCCGGATTACATGTCACAGAAATGGATAAAACTGGATGTATCTAGAACTGAAATACGCCTAGACCCATCCATTTATTTCCGGATGGAGGGAATACATGTCAATATGTCATGCCTTTCTATTCTTCAGTACCTATTACATCTATGCTATAGCATGTTTTATAATTGAAGCACCATTCTTCTATATAAGGCATGCACGGGGAAGACGGCTATGTTAGAATCTGAAGGGTTACAAACCAGGTCTTTGCAAAAGATCCAAATGCCAGGAGATAATAAACCAACTCCATTTTTCATAGATACTGCTCCAGCACAGAGAAACCCAACTCCCACTGATAATAAGCAGATTCCAGTGGCCAAAGAACTAGTCCGCTCCAGTCAAGCAAAAGAATGTCAACTCCATTCTAAGAAGCGTGTGTGTATCCTCGCATCATGAAATTTTATAGCATTCTGATCATATTTTCTACATGTTTCTTACCCGTCTCTCTTTTAGAAAATAAGGTTAAACGATACAAGACTTCCTCCATTGGGATCGTATTCGAGGAAAATATCTTGCAGGAATTCTCTATGCTCTAGTGCTGATGTAAGTACCTGTTGTATATCACTATATTTTTACATCAGCATGTATTTTGTTAATCGGCCTGAAACTAACCTTTATCTGATCTAAAATTAGTTGTAGCAAAATGTTAAAGGCGTCAATGTTGATTTTTGTAAGGAAAACTGCCTGGTAGTTTTGCATACTAAGCTGCATGAATGTGCTATCTCATATCACGCACATTACTGAATTGTAGTGCTTCTCTGGTTGCCCATTCATTCATTGTGTCAATGTTGCTTTCGTATTACCTTACCTGGTTGATGATAGCTGTGCCATATTGTGTTAATTTGGTGTAGGCTAGTTGCCCAAACGTTCGTTGTGTCAATGCTGCTTTCCTATTATCTGACTTGGCCAATGATAGCAATGCTAGTGTGTTAATTTTGTGCAGGCTGCTGAAGATAAGAAGACAAACTCTGAAAACAGCAAGGCAACCCCATTGTTTCTTTCCAGTAAATCTAGGCCAGGTAATATGGCAATAACTCATGATTAATCTATTTGGTTCCCGTCCTAATTTATGTTATGATGCAGTGCTCAAGACACTCTCCACTATCAATAATACAAGCCTGCCGAAATCGCCATCTAAATCTGTTCAGTATCCTCTGTCTCAAATGCGATGGAATAAATGTATGTTTGTGAACCAATTAATGGCTGAAGCAATGATGGAAATGGTGGATGAATCAGAGGTGCAGAGTCGTGCGACACAACAACTGATCAATGTTTTAAGAGACAGTGTGGCAAAGCATCAAGAACTTGCCCACATGCTTATGGGAGTCATCTGTGTTGAGGTTACAGATTGTGACGTTGTAGATGGTTAGGTTCCGCTCATTTATTTGTACTGGCATCAATCTTTGATTGCCTAGTGGATGTAATTTCCTGTAATATATTCTGGATGTGCAACGTTATTCCCTGTATGCCATACCTTTGCTTGTTGTAATGGGCTCAAATTATCTAATTTGGCCTAAAGACATGAACGAACTTTAGTGGGCCCATTAAGTTAATGGGCCGTTAATAGGCCGAAAGTTAATGGTCGGCCCTCTTACCTCCCGGGTCGTTAACAGGCCGACATCAAAGCGGGCAATCGGTGGCCCCAATTTATTTCACGGGCCGTTAACAGGCCGATACTAAGTTTGGGCTACATATGGCCCAACTATACTGTAGGCCTTTAGCAGGCCGAAAGAGACAGCGGGCTTGTATTGGACCATGAAGAGCATGGGCCGCTAAGAGGCTGAAAGTCAGGTCGTATTGTAAATGGCCCAACTGTGTTGTGGGCCTTTAGTAGGCCGAAAGAGAAACTAGGCTGGTATTGGACCATGAAGGGCATGGGCCGTTAAGAGGCCAAAACTAAGGTCCGACTACAAATGGCCCAACTCATTTATGGTCCATTAACAGGCCAAAAGGTACACAGGGCCGGGAATTGGCCCAACACTTAAATGGGTCGCTAAAAGGCCAAAACTCAGGTCCAACTACAAATGGCCCAACAGATATATGGGCCATCAAGAGGCTGAAAGTGACACCGGGCCAGAAATTGGCCCAACACTTGGGCCGCTAAAAGGCTGAAACTCAGGTCCGACTACAAATGGCCCATCAGATTTATGGGCCGTCAACAGGCTGAAAGACACAGTGGGCCAGAAATTAGCCCAACATTTAAATGGCTCGCTAAAAGGCCGAAAGATGTACATCCTGAAAATTGGTCCATCCATTAAATGGGCCGTTAACAAGCCGAAATCTCATCGGGCCGATATTGAGCCCAAATATATAGCGGGCTGTTAATGGGCTCGAACTGACGATGGGCTGCAATGGTGTCAAATCTTTAACGGCCCGAATTGGCACATCTCGTATGGGACATGGGCTTAAATGGACCTGACACAAGTAGGCCTTATATGGGCCGGCCTGCTAATTTTTACTGGGCCGGCCTTTTTCACCGGAATGGGCCACTGTTGGGCCGTGCCATGTGTCGACCTATCATAGGCGCCTCTTGTCCAATGAGTGGATGACATCTGTCCCAACGATGAGCCGACACGTGTTTCCTCTAGCCAATGATGATTTTACATGTGGAAAATCCCCATTGGTCGGGGCTGTTAACGGGTTATCGGATCCAAAACCCGACCCGATAGCTTAACGGCGTTCCGTTATGGTGGATGCCACGTGTCGGTCACCCTTGACGAAAGCACTTCTGTGACGCGCGATTTATTGTCATGGAAGTAGACACTTCCGTGATGATAATTTTGGTAATGTCATGGAACACTTCTACGACAGCACAGGTATGACTATCTTGATTCTATCATAAATTTGTCATGGATGTACATGCACGACAAAAAAAAGCGACCTACTGTGACAAACACGTATCATCACGGAAGTGTATTTTTTTGTAGTGACACTCTCCCCTCTCGTTGCTATGCATCACCATGATCCTGTGTGTGCGTAGGATTTTTTTTGAAATTACTATGTTCCCCAACAGTGGTATCAGAGCCAGGTTATTGCGTAGATGTTATATGCACGAGTAGAACACAAGTGAGTTGTGGGCGATACAAGTCATACTGCTTACCAGCATGTCATACTTTGGTTCGGCTGTATTGTTGGATGAAGCGGCCCGGACCGACATTACACGTACGCTTACGCGGGACTGGTTCTACCGACATGCTTTGCACACAGCTGACTGGCGGGTGTCAGTTTCTCCAACTTTTGTTTAATGGAGTGTGGCTACACCCGGTCCTCGTGAAGGTTAAAACAACACTAACTTGACGAACTATCGTTGTGGTTTTGATGCATAGGTAAGATCGGTTCTTGCTCAGCCCGTAACAGCCACGTAAAACTTGCAACAACAAAGCAGAGGACGTCTAACTTGTTTTTGCAGGGCATGTTGTGATGTGATATGGTCAAGACATGATGCTATATTGTATGAGATGATCATGTTTTGTAACAGAGTTACCGGCAACTGGCAGGAGCCATATGGTTGTCGCTTTATTGTATGCAATGCAATCGCCCTGTAATTACTTTACTTTATCACTAAGCGGTAGCGATAGTCGTAAAAGCAATAGTTGGTGAGACGACAACGATGCTATGATGGAGATCAAGGTGTCGCGCCGGTGACGATGGTGATCATGGCGGTGCTTTGGAGATGGAGAACAAAGGCACAAGATGATGATGGCCATATCATATCACTTATATTTATTGCATGTGATGTTTATCCTTTATGCATCTTATTCTGCTTTGTTTGACGGTAGCATTATAAGATGATCTCTCACTAAATTTCAAGGTAAAAGTGTTCTCCCTGAGTATGCACCGTTGCCAAAGTTCGTCGTGCCGAGACACCACGTGATGATCGGGTGTGATAAGCTCAACGTTCATCTACAACGGGTGTAAGACAGTTTTACACACACAGAATACTCGGGTTAACTTGACGAGCTTAGCATATGTAGATATGGCCTCGGAACATTGAGACCGAAAGGTCGAGCGTGAATCATATAGTAGATATGATCAACATAGTGATGTTCACCATTGAAAACTACTCCATTTCACGTGATGATCGGTTATGGTTTAGTTGATATGGATCACGTGATCACTTAGATGATTAGAGGGATGTCTATCTAAGTGGGAGTTCTTAAGTATATGATTAATTGAACTAAAATTTATCATGAACTTAGTACCTGATAGTATTTTGCTTGTGTATGTTATTGTAGATAGATGGCCCGTGTTGTTGTTCCGTTGAATTTTAATGCGTTACTTGAGAAAGCAAAGTTGAAATATGATGGTAGCAATTACACGGACTAGGTTCGTAACTTGAGCATTATCATCATTGCTGCACAGAAGAATTACGTCCTGGAAGCACAACTGGGTGCCAGGCCTGCTGGAGATGCTGCTGATGACGTTAAGAACGTCTGACAGAGTAAAGCTGATGACTACTTGATAGTTCAGTGTGCCATGCTTTATGCCTTAGAACCGGGACTTCAACGACGTTTTGAACGTCATGGAGCATATGAGATGTTCCAGGAATTGAAGTTAATATTTCAAGCAAATGCCCGGATTGAGAGATATGAAGTCTCCAATAAGTTCTATAGCTGTAAGATGGAGGATAATAGTTCTGTCAGTGAACATATACTCAAAATGTCTGGGTATCATAAGCACTTGACTCAACTGGGAGTTAATCTTCCTGTTGATACTGTCATTGACAGAGTTCTTCAATCACTGCCACCAAGCTACAAGAGCTTCATGATGAACTATAATATGCAAGGGATGAATAAGACAATTCCCGTGCTCTTCGCAATGCTAAAGGCAGCGGAGGTAGAAATCAAGAAGGAGCATCAAGTGTTGATGGTCAACAAGACCACCAGTTTCAAGAAAAAGGGTAAAAGGGAAGAAGAAGGGGAACTTCAAGAAGAACGGCAAGCAAGTTGCTGCTCAGGAGAAGAAACCCAAGTCTGGACCTAAACCCGAGACTGAGTGCTTCTACTGCAAACAGACTGGTCACTGGAAGCGGAACTACCACAAGTATTTGGCGGATAAGAAGGATGGCAAGGTGAACAAAGGTATATGTGATATACATGTTATTGATGTGTACCTTACGAGAGCTCGAAGTAGCATCTGGCTATTTGATACTGGTTCTGTTGCTAATATTTGCAACTCGAAACAGGGACTACGGATTAAGCGAAGACTAGCTAAGGACTGAAGGAAATATGCCCTAGAGGCAATAATAAAGTTATTATTTATTTCCTTATATCATGATAAATGTTTAGTATTCATGCTAGAATTGTATTAACCGGAAACATGATACATGTGTGAATACATAGACAAACAGAGCCGTCACTAGTATGCCTCTACTTGACTAGCTCGTTAATCAAATATGGTTATGTTTCCTAGCCATAGAAAAAGAGTTGTCATTTGATTAACGGGATCACATCATTAGGAGAACTAGTCGTCAACCCGTGCTGCCGCACGGGCTAGTTAAATCAGGGAGTCAAGCAACAATAGAAATACCAATGTCATTTGATATTTCTTTGTATTTTAAATTATACAGAATTATTATCTCTAATATTATTATTGAAAACATGCAAAAAAATCTTAGCATGGAAAATTTTCAGAAGAAATATTACCAAATACACGTTGATTTATTGGGTGCAATGCTTAAGGTGTTGGAAACCTTGTGGAAACAGGTAAATACATCTTGGATCAAGATACATCTGCTTGTGGCAAGAAATTAGGTTTTCATTTGTTTGGCACATTGGTTTTATTTTTCACATAACTTAGACATGCGTGTTGAGGACTCTTTATTTAACTGGGAGACTCGTTTTTCTACATGTGGGGAAAAGGCACGTTCATTTTGTTTTTAGAGAACTTTTTTTGAGGGAAATTTTTCTCTATTGATCTTAGATGTGTGCATTGGGGAGTAGTACGTGATGTTTTTTAATTCAAGCAACATCTTCTAGTAGATCTACCCCTTTCCTTCTGAAAATAAGGCATAGACTCTCTTTTTTAATCATGAGGCTTGAGGTCCCTCTTTTCTAAACCTGCATGGATTTTCATTTTTTTATTAGGATGTGAACTCTTTTAACGTGATGAGGCTAGATGAGTTTATTATTTTATTATTATTTTTGCTAAAGTAGTTTTTTATACATGCACCAATGGGACTCTTCTTTTTACTAACCCAAGGGAACTCTTTGTGTACGTGGGGAAAATGAGCTATTTTTCCCCAGAACTTAGACGTGGTTGTTTAGGGCTCCATCCGTGTGCTTTTTTAAAATTAAATCTCAAGCGTATAATTTTTTGATTCAGCTTAAGGCATTATGTACATCCAATGGCTAAAGATTTCTAAATTACAGATCTGACGTAATTAGTTAGCTTTTCTAGGATTAACGTGGAGGCTCGTATGGTGCCTCCAACTAATAAATATAAGATGATGTGATTGACTTGACCCATTCCGTTAGCTTAGCACTTGATTGTTTAGTTTGTTGCTATTGCTTTCTTCATGACTTATACATGTTCCTATGACTATGAAATTATGCAACTCCCGTTTACCGAAGGAACACTTTGTGTGCTACCAAACGTAACAACGTAACTGGGTGATTATAAATGTGCTCTACAGGTGTCTCCGAAGGTACTTGTTGGGTTGGCGTATTTCAAGATTAGGATTTGTCACTCCGATTGTCGGAGAGGTATCTCTGGCCCACTAGGTAATACACATCACTTAAGCCTTGCAAGCATTGCAAGTAGTGAGTTAGTTGCGGGATGATGTGTTACGGAACGAGTAAAGAGACTTGCCGGTAACGAGATTGAACTAGGTATTGAGATACAGACGATCGAATCTCGGGCAAGTAACATACCGATGACAAAAGGAACAACGTATGTTGTTATGCAGTTTGACCAATAAAGATCTTCGTAGAATATGTAGGAGCCAATATGAGCATCCAGGTTCCGCTATTGGTTATTGACCGGAGACGTGTCTTGGTCATGTCTACATAGTTCTCGAACCCATAGGGTCTGCATGCTTAAAGTTTGATGACAGTTATATTATGAGTTTATGGTTTTTGATATACCGAAGGTAGTTCGGAGTCCCAGATATGATCACGGTCATGACGAGGAGTCTCGAAATGTTCAAGACGTAAAGATCGATATATTGGACGACTATATTTGGATACCGGAATGGTTCCGGGCGAGATTGGGATAATACCGGAGCACTGGGAGGTTACCGGAACCCCCCGGTAGGTATATGGGCCTTAATGGGCTTTAGTTGAAAGGAGGGGAAAGGAGAAAGGGAGGGGGCGCCCCCCCCCAAGCCCAATCCGAATTGGGAGGGGGGCCGGCCCCCCTTTCCTTCCTCCCTCCTTCCTCTTTCTTCCCTCTCCCTCTCCAAATAGGAAAAGGAGGAGTCCTACTCCCGGTGGGAGTAGGACTCCCCCCTTGGGCGCACCTCCTCTCCTTGGCCGGCCCTCTCCTCCCCTCCTTTATATACGGAGGAGAGGGGCACCCCATAGACACAACAATTGATCTCTTTGATCTTTTTAGCCGTGTGCGGTGCCCCTCTCCACCATAGTCCACCTCGATAATATTATAGCGGTGCTTAGGCGAAGCCCTGCGACAGTAGAACATCAACATCGTCACCGCACCGTCGTGCTGACAAAACTCTCTCTCAAAGCTCGGCTGGATCAGAGTTTGAGGGACGTCATCGAGTTGAACGTGTGCATAACTCGGAGGTGCCGTGCGTTCGGTACTTGATCGGTCGGGTCGTGAAGACGTACGACTACATCAACCGCATTGTGCTAACGCTTCCGCTTTCGGTCTACGAGGGTACATGGACACACTCTCCCCTATCGTTGCTATGCATCACCATGATCTTGCGTGTGCGTAGGATTTTTTTGAAATTACTACGTTCCCCAAAAGTGGCATCCGAGCCTGGTTATATGCGTTGTTGTTATATGCACGAGTAGAACACAGGTGAGTTGTGGGTGATACAAGTCATACTGCTTGCCAGCATGTCATACTTTGGTTCGGCGATATTGTTGGATGAAGCGGCCCGGACCGACATTACGCGTACGCTTATGCGAGACTGGTTCTACCGACGTGCTTTGCACACAGGTGGATGGCGGGTGTCAGTTTCTCCAACTTTAGTTGAACCGAGTGTGGCTATGCCCGGTCCTTGAGAAGGTTAAAACAACACTAACTTGACAAACTATCGTTGTGGTTTTCATGCGTAGGTAAGAACGGTTCTTGCTCAACAAAGTAGAGGGCGTCTGACTTGTTTTTGCAGGGCATATTGTGATGTGATATGGTCAAGACATGATGCTATATTTTATTGTATGAGATGATCATGTTTTGTAACCGAGTTATCGGCAACTAGCAGGAGCCATATGGTTGTCGCTTTATTGTATGCAATGCAATCGCGCTGTAATTGCTTTACTTTATCACTAAGCGATAGCGATAGTCGTAGAAGCAATAGTTGGTGAGACGACAATGATGCTACGATGGAGATCAAGGTGTCGCGCCGGTGACGATGGTGATCATGACGGTGCTTTCGAGATGGAGAACAAAGGCACAAGATGATGATGGCCATATCATATCACTTATATTGATTGCATGTGATGTTTATCCTTTATGCATCTTATCTGCTTTGTTTGACGGTAGCATTATAAGATGATCTCTCACTAAATTTCAAGGTAAAAGGGTTCTCCCTGAGTATGCACCGTTGCCAAAGTTCATCGTGCCGAGACACCACATGATGATCGGGTGTGATAAGCTCAATGCTCATCTACAACGGGTGTAAGACAGTTTTACACACACAGAATACTCGGGTTAAACTTGACGAGCCTAGCATATGAAGATATGACCTCGAAACACTGAGACCGATAGGTCGAGCGTGAATCATATAGTAGATATGATCAACATAATGATGTTCATCATTCAAAACTACTCCATTTCACGTGATGATCGGTCATGGTTTAGTTGATTTGGATCACGTGATCACTTAGATGATTAGAGGGATGTCTATCTAAGTGGGAGTTCTTAAGTAATATGATTAATTGAACTTAAATTTATCATGAACTTAGTACCTGATAGTATTTTTCTTGTCTATGTTTGTTGTAGATAGATAGCTCGTGTTGTTGTTCCGTTGAATTTTAATGCATTCCTTGAGAAAGCAAAGTTGAAAGATGATGGTAGCAATTACACGGACTGGGTCCGTAACTTGAGCATTATCCTCATTGCTGCACAGAAGAATTACGTCCTGGAAGCACAGCTGGGTGCCAAACCTGCTGCAGGAGCAACACCAGATGTTATGAACACCTGGCAGAGCAAACTGATGACTACTCGATAGTTCAGTGTGCCATGCTTTACGGCTTAGAACCGGTACTTCAACAACGTTTTGAACGTCATGGAGCATATGAGATGTTCCATGAGTTGAAGTTAATATTTCAAGCAAATGCCTGGATTGAGAGATATGAAGTCTCCAATAAGTTCTATAGCTGCAAGATGGAGGAGAATAGTTTTGTCAGTGAGCATATACTCAAAATGTCTGGGTATCATAATCACTTGACTCAACTGGGAGTTGATCTTCCTGTTGATAGTGTCATTGACAGAGTTCTTCAATCATTGCCACCAAGCTACAAGAGCTTTGTGATGAACTATAATATGCAAGAGATGAATAAGACAATTCTCGAGCTCTTCGCAATGCTAAAGGCTACGAAGGTAGAAATCAAAAAGGAGCATCAAGTGTTGATGGTCAATAAGACCTCCAGTTTCAAGAAAAAAGGCAAAGGGAAGAAGAAGTGGAACTTCAAGAAGAATATCAAACAAGTTGCTGCTCAGGAGAAGAAACCCAAGTCTGGACCTAAGCCTGAGACTGAGTGCTTCTACTGCAAACAGACTGGTCACTTGAAGCGGAACTACCCCAAGTATTTGGCGGATAAGAAGGATGGCAAGGTGAACAAAGTTATATGTGATATACATGTTATTGATGCGTACCTTACCAGAGCCCGCAGTAGCACCTGGGTATTTGATACTAGTTCTGTTGCTAATATTTGCAACTCGAAACATGAACTATGGATTAACCGAACACTGGCTAAGGACGAGGTGACGATGCGCGTGGGAAATGGTTCCAAAATTGTTGTGATCGCCGTCGGCATGCTACCTCTACATCTACCTTCGAAATTAGTTTTAGACCTAAATAATTGTTATTTGGTGCCAGCGTTGAGCATGAACATTATATCTGGATCTTGTTTAATGCGAGATGGTTATTCATTTAAATCTGAGAATAATGGTTGTTCTATTTATACGAGTAATATCTTTTACGGTCATGCACCCTTGAAGAGTGGTCTATTTTTGATGAATCTTGATAGCAGTGATACACAACTTCATAATGTTGAAGCCAAAAGATGCAGAGTTGATAAATACAGTGCAACTTATTGGTGGCACTGCTGTTTAGGTTATATTGGTATAAAGCGCATGAAGAAACTCCATACTAATGGACTTTTGAAATCACTTGATTATGAATCACTTGGTACTTGCGAACCGTGCCTCATGGGCAAGATGACTAAAACGTCGTTCTCCGGAACTATGGAGCGATCAACTGATTTGTTGGAGATCATACATACTGATGTATGTGGTCCAATGAATATTGAGGCTCGTGGCGGGTATTGTTATTTTCTCACCTTCACAGATGATTTAAGCAGATATGGGTATATCTACTTAATGAAACATAAGTCTGAAACATTTGAGAAGTTCAAAGAATTTCAGAGTGAAGTTGAAAATGATTGTAACAAGAAAATAAAGTTTCTACGATCTGATCATGGAGGAGAATATTTGGTTTACAAGTTTGGTCTACATTTGAAGCAATACAGAATAGTTTCGCAACTCACACCACCCGGAACACCACAGCGTAATGGTGTGTCCGAACGTCATAATCGTACTTTACTAGATATGGTGCGATCTATGATGTCTCTTACTGATTTACCGCTATCATTTTGGGGTTATGCTTTAGAGACAGCCGCATTCACGGTACCATCAAAATCCGTTGAGAAGACACCTTATGAACTATGGTTTGGCAAGAAACCAAAGTTGTCATTTCTTAAAGTTTGGGGCTGTGATGCTTATGTGAAAAAGCTTCAACCTAATAAGCTCAAACCCAAATCAGAGAAATGTGTCTTCATAGGATACCCAAAAGAAATAGTTGGGTACACCTTCTATCACAGATCTGAGGGCAAGACATTCGTTGCTAAGAATGGATCCTTTCTAGAGAAGGAGTTTCTCTCGAAAGAAGTGAGTGGGAGGAAAGTAGAACTTGATGAGGTAACTGTACCTGCTCCCTTATTGGAAAGTAGTTCATCACAGAAACCGGTTCCTGTGACACCTACACCAATTAGTGAGGAAGTTAATGATGATGATCATGAAACTTCAGATCAAGTTGTTACTGAACCTCATAGGTCAAACAGAGTAAGATCCACACCAGAGTGGTAGGGCAATCCTGTTTTGGAGGTTATGTTACTAGACCATGACGAACCTATGAACTATGAAGAAGCTATGGTGAGCCCAGATCCCGCAAAATGGCTTGAGGCCATCAAATCTGAGATGGGGTCCATGTATGAGAACAAAGTGTGGACTTTGGTTGACTTGCCCGTTGATCGGCAAGCCATTGAAAATAAATGGATCTTCAAGAAAAATACTGACGCTGATGGTAATGTTACTGTCTATAAAGCTCGACTTGTTGCTAAAAGTTTTCGACAAGTTCAAGGGATTGACTACGATGAGACTCTCTCACCCGTAGCGATGCTTAAGTCTGTTCGAATCATGTTAGCAATTGCTGCATTTTATGATTATGAAATTTGGCAAATGGATGTCAAAACTGCATTCCTGAATGGATTTCTGGAAGAAGAGTTGTATATGATGCAACCGGAAGGTTTTGTCGATCCAAAGGGAGCTAACGAAGTGTGCAAGCTCCAGCGATCCATTTATGGACTGATGCAAGCCTCTCGGAGTTGGAATAAACGTTTTGATAGTGTGATCAAAGCATATGGTTTTATACAAACTTTGGAAGAAGCCTGTATTTACAAGAAAGTGAGTGGGAGCTCTATAGCATTTCTAATATTATATGTGGATGACATATTGTTGATTGGAAATGATATAGAATTTCTGGATAGCATAAAAGGATATTTGAATAAGAGTTTTTCAATGAAAGACCTCGGTGAAGCTGCTTATATATTGGGCATCAAGATCTATAGAGATAGATCAAGACGCTTAATTGGACTTTCACAAAGCACATACCTTGACAAAGTTTTGAAGAAGTTCAAAATGGATCAAGCAAAGAAAGGGTTCATGCCTGTGTTACAAGGCGTGAAGTTGAGTAAGACTCAATGCCCGACCACTGCAGAAGATAGAGAGAAAATGAAAGATGTTCCCTATGCTTCACCATAGGCTCTATCATGTATGCAATGCTTTATAACAGACCTGATGTGTGACTTGCTATTAGTTTAGTAGGGAGGTACCAAAGTAATCCAGGAGTGGATCACTGTACAACGGTCAAGAACATCCAGAAATACTTGAAAAGGAAAAAGGATATGTTTCTCGTTTATGGAGGTGACAAAGAGCTCGTTGTAAATGGTTACGTCAATGCAAGCTTTGACACTGATCCGAACGATTCTAAATCGCAAATCGGATACGTATTTTTATTAAACAGTGGAGCTATCAGTTGGTGCAGTTCTAAACAAAGCGTCGTAGCGGGATCTACATGTGAGGCGGAGTACATAGCTGCTTCAGAAGCAGCAAATGAAGGAGTCTGGATGAAGGAGTTCATATCCGATCTAGGTGTCAAAGCTAGTGCATCGGGTCCAATGAAAATCTTTTGTGACAATACTGGTGCAATTGCTTTAGCAAAGGAATCCAGATTTCACAAGAGAACCAAGCACATCAAGAGACGCTTCAACTCCATCCGAGATCAAGTCCAGGTGGGAGACATAGAGATTTTCAAGATACATACGAATCTGAAAGTTGCAGACCCGTTGACTAAGCCTCTTCCACGAGCAAAACATGATCAGCACCAAGGCTCCATGGGTGTTAGAATCATTACTGAGTAATCTAGATTATTGACTCTAGGGCAAATGGGAGACTGAAGGAAATATGCCCTAGAGGCAATAATAAAGTTATTATTTATTTCCTTATATCATGATAAATGTTTATTATTCATGCTAGAATTGTATTAACCGGAAACATGATACATGTGTGAATACATAGACAAACAGAGCATCACTAGTATGCCTCTACTTGACTAGCTCGTTAATCAAAGATGGTTATGTTTCCTAGCCATAGACAAAGAGTTGTCATTTGATTAACGTGATCACATCATTAGGAGAATGATGTGATTGACTTGAACCATTCCATTAGCTTAGCACTTGATCGTTTAATTTGTTGCTATTGCTTTCTTCATGACTTATACATGTTCCTATGACTATGAGATTATGCAACTCCCGTTTACTGGAGGAACACTTTGTGTGCTACCAAATGTCACAACGTAACTGGGTGATTATAAAGGTGCTCTACAGGTGTCTCCGAAGGTACTTGTTTGGTTGGCGTATTTCGAGATTAGGATTTGTCACTCCGATTGTCGGAGAGGTATCTCTAGGCCCACTCGGTAATACCTAGATGTTGATAAAAGTGGGATTGAAGAAATTAAAACCCTAGATGTTGCTAAACCCACTATTATGGATTTCAAGGAATTTAACTATGAAAATTGCTATTTGATTGATTGTATTTCCTTGTTGCAATTCGTATTAAATTTTCCTCACGCTTATAGTCAAAATAAAGCGTTTACTAAACATATCGTTGATGCCTTGATGCAATCTTATGAAGAAAAACTTGAATTGGAAGTTTCTATCCCTAGAAAACTTTATGATGAGTGGGAACCAACTACTAAAATTAAAATTAAAGATCATGAATGCTATGCTTTATGTGATTTGGGTGCTAGTGTTTCCACGATTCCAAAGACTTTGTGTGATTTGTTAGGTTTCCGTGATTTTGATGATTGCTCTCTAAACTTGCACCTTGCGGATTCCACTATTAAGAAACCTATGGGAAGAATTAATGATGTTCTTATTGTTGCAAATAGGAATTATGTGCCCGTAGATTTTATTGTTCTTGACATAGATTGCAATCCTTCATGTCCTGTTATTCTTGGTAGACCTTTCCTTAGAACGATTGGTGCAATTATTGATATGAAGGAAGGAAATATTAGATTCCAATTTCCATTAAGGAAAGGCATGGAACACTTTCCTAGAAATAAAATTAAATTACCTTATGAATCTATTATGAGAACCACTTATGGATTGCCTACCAAAGATGGCAATACCTAGATCTATCCTTGCTTGTTATGCCTAGCTAGGGGCGTTAAACGATAGCGCTTGTTGGGAGGCAATCCAATTTTATTTTTATTCCTTGATTTTTGTTCCTGATTATTAATAAATAATTTATCTAGCCTGTGTTTTTTTTGTGTTTTTGTGTTTAATTAGTGTTTTTGCCAAGTAGAACCGTTGGGAAGACTTGGGGAAAGTCTTGTTACACTTGTTGTAAAAAACAGAAACTTTAGCGCTCACGAGAAATGCTTCCATTTTTATTTGGAAAGTGATATTTAGTTAATTCTTTTTTCATATGATTAAAAGACAAATTCCTCACGTACAGAATTTTATTTTAGAATTTTTGGGGTTCCAGATCTTGCACTAGCTACAGATTACTACAGACTGTTCTGTTTTTGATAGATTCTGTTTTTCGTGTGTTGTTTGCTTATTTTGATGACTCCATGGCTAGTAAAATAGTTTATAAACCATAGAGAAGTTGGAATACAGTATGTTCAACACCAATATAAATAAAGAATGAGTTCATTACAGTACCTTGAAGTGGTCTTTTGTTTCTTTCGCTAACGGAGCTCATGAGATTTTCTACTTTGAGTTTTGTGTTGTGAAGTTTTCAAGTTTTGGGTAAAGATTTGATGGATTATGGAACAAGGAGTGGAAAGAGCCTAATCTTGGGGATGCCCATGGCACCCCCAAGATAATATAAGGACACCTAAAAGCCAAATCTTGGGGATGCCCCGGAAGGCATCCCCTCTTTCGTCTACTTCTATCGGTAACTTTACTTGGAGTTATATTTTTATTCGCCACATGATATGTGTTTTGCTTGGAGAGTCTTGTATGATTTGAGTCATTACTTTTTAGTTTACCACAATCATCCTTGCTGTACACACATTTTGAGAGAGCCATACATGATTTGTAATTTGTTAGAATACTCTATGTGCTTTGCTTATATCTTTTGAATTATATTGTTTTGCTCTAGTAATTCACTTATATATTTTAGAGCACGGTGGTGGATTTGTTTTATAGAAACTATTGATCTCTCATGCTTCACTTAGATTATTTTGAGAGTCTTAAATAGCATGGTAATTTTCTTAAAATCCAAATATGCTTGGTATACAAGACTAATAATAAAACGTTCTTATGAGTGTGTTGAATACTATGAGAAGTTTGATGCTTGATAATTGTTTTGAGATATGAAGATGGTGATATTAAAGTTGTGCTAATTGAGTAGTTGTGAATTTGATAAATACTTGTGTTAAATTTTGTGATTCCCATAGCATGCACGTATGGTGAACTGTTATGTGATGAAGTCGGAGCATGATTTATTTATTGATTGTCTTCCTTATGAGTGGCGGTCGGGGACGAGCGATGGTCTTTTCCTACCAATCTATCCCCCTAGGAGCATGCGTGTAATACTTTTCTTTGATAAATTGTAGATTTTTGCAATAAGTATATGAGTTCTTTATGACTAATGTTGAGTCCATGGACCATACGCACTCTCACCCTTCCACCTTTGCTAGCCTCTCTAATACTGCGCACCTTTCGCCGGTATCATACACCCACCATATACCTTCCTCAAACCAGCCACCATACCTACCTATTATGGAATTTCCATATCCATTCCGAGATATATTGCCATGCAACTTTCCACCGTTCCGTTTATTATGACACACTCCATCATTGTCATATTTCTTAGCATGATCATGTAGTTGACATCGTATTTGTGGAAAAGCCACCGTTGATAATTCTTTTATACATGTCACTCATGAGTCATTGCATATACCAGTACACCTCCGGAGGCATTCATATAGAGTTATATTTTGTTCTAAGTATCGAGTTGTAATTGTTGAGTTGTAAGAAAAATAAAAGTGTGATGATCATCATTATTAGAGCATTGTCCCAGTGAGGAAAGGATGATGGAGACTATGATTCCCCCACAAGTCGGGATGAGACTCTGGACGAAAAAAAGGATAGAAAAGAGGCCATAAAAAGAGAAAAGGCACAAATAAAAAAAAGAAAAAAAGAGAGAAAAATAGAGAAGGGACAATGTTATTATCGTTTTACCACACTTGTGCTTCAAAGTAGCACCATGATATTCATGATAGAGAGTCTCCTATGTTATCACTTTCATATACTAGTGGGAAATTTTCATTATAGAACTTGGCTTGTATATTCCAATGATGGGCTTCCTCAAATTGCCCTAGGTCTTCATGAGCAAGCAAGTTGGATGCACACCCACTTAGTTTCTTTTTGAGCTTTCATATACTTATAGCTTTAGTGCATCCGTTGCATGGCAATTCCTACTCACTCACATTGATATCTATTGATGGGCATCTCCATAGCCCGTTGATACGCCTAGTTGATGTGAGACTATCTTCTCCCTTTTTGTCTTCTCCACAACCACCATTCTATTCCACCTATAGTGCTATATCCATGGCTCACGCTCATGTATTGCGTGAAGATTGAAAAAGTTTTGAGAATGCCAAAAGTATGAAACAATTGCTTGGCTTGTCATCAGGATTGTGCATGATTTAAATACTTTGTGTGGTGAAGATAGAGCATAGCCAGACTATATGATTTTGTAAGGATAACTTTCTTTGGCCATGTTATTTTGAGAAGACATGATTGCTTTGTTAGTATGCTTGAAGTATTATTATTTTTATGTCCATATGAACTTTTATCTTGAATCTTTCGGATCTAAATATTCATACCACAATTAAGAAGAATTACATTAAAATTACGCCAAGTAGCACTCCGCATCAAAAAATTTGTTTTTATCATTTACCTACTCGAGGACGAGCAGGAATTAAGCTTGGGGATGCTTGATACGTCTCCAACGTATCTATAATTTTTGATTGCTCCATGCTATATTATCTATTGTTTTGGACATTATTGGGCTTTATTATCCACATTTATATTATTTTTGGGACTAACCTATTAACCGGAGGCCCAGCCCAGAATTGCTGTTTTTGCATGTTTTAGGGTTTCGAAGAAAAGGAATATCAAACGGAGTCCAAACGGAATAAAACCTTCGGGAACGTGATTTTCTCAACGAACAAGACCCAGGAGACTTGGAGCCTACGTCAAGACACAAAAGAGGAAGCCACGAGGTAGGGGGCGCGTCTACCCCCCAGGCGCGCCCTCCACCCTCGTGGGCCCCCTGTTGCTCCACCAACGTACTCCTTCCTCCTATATATACCTACGTACCCCCGAACGATCAGATACGGAGCCAAAACCCTAATTCCACCGCCGTAACTTTCTGTATCCACGAGATCCCATCTTGGGGCCTTTTCCGGAGCTCCACCGGAGGGGGCATCGATCACGGAGGACTTTTACATCAACACCATAGCCCCTCCGATGAAGTGTGAGTAGTTCACCTCAGACCTACGGGTCCATAGTTATTAGCTAGATGGCTTCTTCTCTCTTTTTGGATCTCAATACAATGTTCACCCCCTCTCTTGTGGAGAACTATTCGATGTAATCTTCTTTCCGCGGTGTGTTTGTTGAGACCGATGAATTGTGGGTTTATGATCAAGTCTATCTATGAACAATATTTGAATCTTCTCTTAATTCTTTTATGTATGATTGGTTATCTTTGCAAGTCTCTTCGAATTATCAGTTTGGTTTGGCCTACTAGATTGATCTTTCTTGCAATGGGAGAAGTGCTTAGCTTTGGGTTCAATCTTGCGGTGTCCTTTCCCAGAGATAGTAGGGGCAGCAAGGCACGTATTGTATTGTTTCCATCGAGGATAAAAAGATGGGGTTTTCATCATATTGCATGAGTTTATCCCTCTACATCATGTCATCTTGCTTAAGGCGTTACTCTGTTTTTAACTTAATACTCTAGATGCATGCTGGATAGCGGTTGATGAGTGGAGTAATAGTAGTAGATGCAGGCAGGAGTCGGTCTACTTGTCTTGGACGTGATGCCTATATACATGATCATACCTAGATATTCTCATAACTATGCTCAATTCTGTCAATTGCTCAACAGTAATTTGTTCACCCACCGTAGAATACTTATGCTCTCAAGAGAAGTCACTAGTGAAACCTATGGCCCCGGGTCTATCTTCATTATATTAATCTCCTACTACTTCGTTATTTCCTTTGCTTATTTCCTTTGCTTTTATTTTACTTTGCATCTTTATCATAAAAATACCAAAAATATTATCTTTATCATATCTATCAGATCTCACTCTCGTAAGTGGCCGTGTAGGGATTGACAACCCCTTATCGCGTTGGTTGCGGGGATTTATTTGTTTTGTGCAGGTGTGAGGGACTGGCGTGTAGCCTCCTACTGGATTGATATCTTGGTTCTCAAAAACTAAGGGAAATACTTATGCTACTTTGCTGCATCATCCCTTCCTCTTCGGGGAAAACCAATGTAGTGCTCAAGAGGTAGCAGTAAGACTCAATGCCCGACCACTAGAGAAGATAGAGAGAAAATGAAAGATGTTCCCTATGCTTCAGCCATAGGCTCTATCATGTATGCAATGTTGTATATCAGACCTGATGTGTTCCTTTCTATTAGTTTAGCAGGGAGGTACCAAAGTAATCCAGGAGTGGATCACTGGACATCGGTCAAGAACATCCTGAAGTACCTGAAAAGGACTAAGGATATGTTTCTCGTTTATGGAGGTGACAAAGAGCTCATCGTAAATGGTTACGTTGATGCAAGCTTTGACACTGATTCAGATGATTCTAAATCGCAAACCGGATACGTGTTTATATTGAACGGTGGAGCTGTCAGTTGGAGCAGTTCTAAACAGAGAGTCGTGGCGGGATCTACATGTGAAGCGGAGTAGATTGCTGCTTCGGAAGCAGCAAATGCAGGAGTCTGGATGAAGGAGTTCATATCCGATCTAGGTGTCATATCTAGTGCATCGGGTCCAATGAAAATCTTTTGTGACAATCCCGGTGCAATTGCCTTGGCAAAGGAATCCATATTTCACAAGAGAACCAAGCACATCAAGAGACGCTTCAACTCCATCCGGGATCAAGTCCAGGTGGGAGACATAGAGATTTGCAAGATACATACGGATCTGAATGTTGCAAACCCGTTGACTAAGCCTCTTCCACGAGCAAAACATGATTAGCACCAAGGCTCCATGGGCGTTAGAATCATTACTGTGTAATCTAGATTATTGACTATAGTGCAAGTGGGAGACTAGAGGAAATATGCCCTAGTGGCAATAATAAAGTTATTATTTATGTCCTTATATCATGATAAATGCTTATTATTCATGCGTGAATACATAGACAAACAAAGCGTCACTAGTATGCCTCTACTTGACTAGCTCGTTTATCAAAGATGGTTATGTTTCCTAGCCATAGACATGAGTTTTCATTTGATTAACGAGATCACATCATTAGGAGAATGATGTGACTGACTTGACCCATTCCGTTAGCTTAGCACTTGATCGTTTAGTATGTTGCTATTGCTTTCTTCATGACTTATACATGTTCCCATGACTATGAGATTATGCAACTCCCGTTTACCAGAGGAACACTTTGTGTGCTACCAAACGTCACAACATAACTGGGTGATTATAAAGGTGCTCTACAGGTGTCTCCGAAGGTACTGGTTGAGTTGGCGTATTTCGAGATTAGGATTTGTCACTCCGTTTGTCGGAGAGGTATCTCTGGGCCCACTCAGTAATGCACATCACTACAAGCCTTGCAAGCATTGTAACTAATGAGTTAGTTGCGGGATGATGTATTACGGAATGAGTAAAGAGACTTGCCGGTAACGAGATTGAACTAGGTATTGAGATACCGGCGATCGAATCTCGGGCAAGTAACATACCTATGACAAAGGGACAACATATGTTGTTATGCGGTTTGACCGATAAAGACCTTTGTAGAATATGTGGGAGCCAATATGAGCATCGAGATTCCGCTATTGGTTATTGACTGGAGACGTATCTCGGTCATGTCTACATAGCTGTCGAACCCGTAGGGTCCGCACGCTTAAAGTTTGATGACGGTCGGTATTATGAGTTTTTGTGTTTTGATGTACCGAAGGTAGTTCGGAGTCCCGGATATTGTCACGGACATGACGAGGAGTCTCGAAATGGTCAAGACATTAAGATCGATATATTGGACGACTATGTTCGAACACCGGAAAGGTTGTGGAAGGTTTCAGACATATACCGGAGTACCGGGGGGTTACCGGAACCCCCCGGGGGGCTTAATGGGCCTACATGGGCCTTAGTGGAAATAGAGGGCAGAAAGGGGAGTGTGGGGCACGCCCCACCCCCAAGGCCCAAACCGAATTGGTTTAGGGCAAGGGGGCCGCCCCCTCTTTCCTTCTCCTCCTCTCCCTTTCCTTCCCCCTCTCCTACACCTACTAGGAAAAGGAGGAGTCCTACTCCTAGTGGGAGTAGGACTCCCCCTCTTGGTGCGCCTCTCCCCGGCCGGCCACCTCCTCCCCCTTGCTCCTTTATATACGGGGGCAGGGGGCACCCCATAGACACAACAATTGATCATTGATCTCTTAGCCGTGTGCGGTGCCCCCCTCCACCATAATCCACCTCGATCATATTGTAGCGGTGCTTAGGCAAAGCCCTGCGTCGGTAGCATCATCATCACCATCACCACGCCGTCATGCTGACGAAGCTCTCATGTGAAGCTTTGCTGGATTGGAGCTCGCGGGACGTCATCGAGTTGAACGTGTGCAGAACTCGGAGGTGTCGTGTGTTCGGTACTTGGAAAGGTCGGATCGTGAAGACGTATGACTACATCAACCGCGTTGTGCTAACGCTTCCGCATTCGGTCTATGAGGGTACGTGGACACACTCTCCCCTATCGTTGCTATGCATCACCATTATCTTGTGTGTGCGTAGGATTTTTCTTGAAATTACTACGTTCCCCAACATCGGAATATCCTAGGACAGCACTGGATTCTCCAGGTGCCCGCAACCAATCCACCCAGATGTGTGTTTAAGTAGCCACCTTAAGTTAAACATTAATTAACAATCTCACATCTGTCATGGATACTCTCAAACCCAATCCACGTCTACGAGCATAGCATGGCGACATAAGCATAACGTAGAAGTAACTCCCAAAGGTTCAATAATAAAAGGGCAATAGGTTCTACCTCATCATCTACTTCCCAAAACCCACATGTTAAGAGATCCTACTCATGCACCGTTTAAGGGTTGTAACTAATGCATAAAACTGGGTAAGAAAAGAGTATGATCCAAGTGTTACTTGCCTTGTTGATGATCCGCAAAACCTAGTGAATCGTAGTAGCACGCTGCGCACTCCGGGAATTCTATCGCAAACAAATAATAGCATAAATAAGCACTCAAGCAAAGATGCACTGGTAAAACTCAAATAAGAATATCGGATCTGAAAAGTCAACTAAAGAGATTCGATCTGCAAAAAGAATCAATCGAATCAAAGCTACAGAATTTAAACTACGGTCAAAAGAACTTCGAAATCAAATCTGCTTGAAACCAAATTTTAAATTATCAAAACCTTGTTCAAGTTGATTAAACAGAAAGAGGGGCTCGAGACGAAGATTTTGGCGTTGGTTTCACTGGATTTGGACAAACGGTTGAAAAGTTACAAGGGTTTTAAGATCAGGGGCTAATATGCGATAAAAATAATCGCAAATAGGTCCCAGGCCAAAAATAAAATAAAAAGAAAAGACTAACGAACGAACGTTTGCTGTCTGAACCTAACCGGCGAACATCGTTCGTTTAGATGAATGATCGGACGAACGTCCCTAAGTAAATAAACCGATGAAAAACCGATCTAAAAAACTAAACCGGAAACCTAAAAGAATAATCGGGGTTAACCGAGAGAAAACCGACCGGTCAACGCGGTCAACGGCGGTGACTCCGGCGACAGCGGCTGGCGGCGCGGACGGCGCTAGGGTTTGGGCGGCGGGGTGGCTGGGTGGGCTGGGGCGGCCTCGGCCTCGGCTTATAAAGCCTGGCGCGGCAGTGTCTGGGTCGGGCACGGCCCGCTAGGTCGGTGCGCCTTTTTTTTATAAGAAAACGGATGGAGTAAAATAAATAAAAGAAATACCAAACGGAGTCCAAAAATCCTAAAATAAATTTTCACGGTCCTCTAATAATATTTCGAAGAAAGTGAACATTTATTTAGGCTAAGAATGCAATTTTGAAAAAATGCATATTTTTCTAATTCAAATAAAATAGCAATAAATTCCAAATAAAATTATTTATTTGATTTTAATATTTTCCTCCAATATTTCATTTAGTTTGGAGAAGTCATATTATCTCCTCTCATATATTTTTATTATGAAATATTTTTGGAGAGAAAAATAATAAAACCAAAATTATCCTATTTCCAATATTTGCAAAAAATTCAAATATGAAAATCGTGAAATCCCCAACTCTCTCCGTGGGTCCTTGAGTTGCTTAGGATTTTCTAGGATCGCAAAACCGAATGCAATAAAATATGATATGCATGAATGAATGACCTGTGTATAACATTCCAAATTGAAAATTTGGGATGTTATAGATGGATACACGAGTTACAACCTCCCAGAATGGGTAAGTCCAATCTTATCGCACAACCCGGATGTTCTTGGGCTGCGAGGCCCACTTTGGGCTGTGGAGGAAGTATTCCTGTCTCGTCCTCTATACCATGGGGGGTCCATTTTTGAAGTAGTTAGAGCTGAGGTATGGCGTATAGCCGGAACGGGATATCCCATCGGAACCCCGAAGAAGGACTCTAACGAATGGTCCTCATATTGGTTTTACATTGAACACGTCCCCCTGTCCAACCCAATTCGGATGGGGTTGCCCAAATACTCAAATGCTCACTTACGAAATCTACTACTTTTTTGAACAGAATTGGATGCGCCAGGTTGAGTCCATTACCTGCCCCTCTCCTCAACCAGAGAGCCATGGTCGTGAAAATGACCCGAGATTTCACGACGATCCCGAGACGTCCATTGATTTTGAGGACGGGGTCTTTTTCCATGAAAGCCTTGACGATACCAAGGTGGCCCTTCTCGCCAATCATCCAGGGGCCCTTCCCTCTTCCGATGTAAGTAGCAAGAAGGCCACTTCCCAAACAAGGTGTTTTCCTCGCACTACCCCAAGCGTGCTGACTTCCCAAGTGCCGGCGAACCACGCGCCGAAAACCAACCGGAGCGGTGCCGACTCAACAATAGAGCTTCCAAGCGTAAGGCATCTGTGGGAGCAGCATCGGCGGCACCTTTGGCTCAAAGGTAGTATATCGAAGCCATTGCGAATGTTTCCACCATAAGTTCTTTTTAACATTGTTTGAGACTTGTAGAACAAGGGTCCCACCGCCGCCGCCCGAAGACGTCCAGGAGGTGTCAGGGCGTAACCCTGGACTTGGGTCTTTGGCTCAGGCCGGGGTCAATGTGGAGGATGCTTCCGCAAACCCGCCTTTGGTAGATCCAGACGATGTCTCAGTGACTAATTCCGAAGTAGAAAGTGTGATGATCACCGACGGCGGAGGGAATCCTTGCACCACACTCCTTTTTCCAATCAGGAATTCAATGTGTTTAATCCAGTGGACGCATATCTCGGAGCAGCCCGAACCAGGCTGGAGGGGATTGCCAACCTCATATCCGCCAACATACAGGTATGGGGTTGGTTTAAAAACTGGTCTTTAATCCTACCCAGTATCCCTCAAGCCTTGAATCAGGTGGAACGATCGAGTTAAGGATCAATAAGTATATGATTTTCTTGATATTTTTGCAGGCTTCAAGGGAACAGATTGAAAACTGTCCGAGGACCTCAAGCTAAGCTGAACACAGCTAGCTGATGCAAAAGCTGAGCTAGAGGCGGTCAAGAAGTTCACCAGCGACGCCCATGGTAAGGGAGAAGTTTTATAACATGTTAATTATTTTAGGTGCCTTGTTTAACACAAACCTTCCTTATAGCAGCTGAATCTGTAGGTCAACTTCAAATGGATTTAGACGCAGCCAGGGAGGCTCAAAGGTACGCTGAGTCACAACACGAAGCTGGCCATGGAGTACTAAAGCGAAGTCATGAGGAAAGGAACAAATTGAAGGAGGAGAACAAAAAAGAGGAAGAAGAAATTGAGAGTTCAAAAACTCAACTGGCTCAAGCCCTGGAGGAGAACCAAAGATTGAAGGGTGGCATGTTTGGTGAGTGATAGCTTGTCTTCCGTGTACAGACATACTTGCAGTGTTTTAATGTGAAGGACACGTCATGCCTTGTGCTAGGTCTCCTGACTATTCATCCCGAAGAAGAGGTCAGCTCTTTGGGGGAGGCTTTTGAAGGAAGCTGTCCATTGTGCATGAGAGAGCTCTAAAAGCCATGAAAAGTATGGTCAAAGCATTATGGCTGAGAGAGACACCTCCATAAGGCCTGGCCAAATTGGCCGGTTGGTTTAAAGGAGCGCGACGTCATTTTGAGCTATGGAAGACATCGGCTTGTCGAGAGGGAGAGCGTGAGACCTGGGCGATGGTAAAGACCCTGTTTACCAAACTCGAGCCAAATCACATGGCTCATGTTGGACCGGTAGGGCCGGATGGGCAAGAAATATCATTTCGCCTGGTGTATGACCAAGTTATGCCTTCTGGTCGGTATTCCCAAGAGGAGTGTGCCTTGGATAGCTTGATAGATAATACCGACAAGGGGTAGGGAGCTTGATTCTATGTATCTATGTACTGTAAATCGAGCCTTCTCGATCTGTATTGCAAAACGTTGTCTTAACCGGCCATCAGCTTCAACCTTGCCGACCAGTGGTCGAGGAGTGTGTCAGATCACGGGTTCCGGCAAAACCCTTAAGGTTCGACCTCTGGGGTGAGCGCGAAGATCTCCCCCCCTTATCGATCTACGTCCTAACTTAGCCTAGATCTCACGAACTAACTCAACGAACTCGCAACACAAGGAGCATGAGATTTATACCGGTTCGGGCCACCGTTGTGGTGTAATACCCTACTCCAGTGTGGTGGCGGTGGATTGCCTCTAGGGCTGAGGATGAACAGTACAAGGGGAAGAACAGCCTCCTTAGGTTGAGGTGTTCTTGTGCTTGGTGCACTTGTGTGGCTGAGGATGATCTTGGATCCTCTCGCCTATGGTGGTGGCTAGTCCTATTTATAGAGGCACTGGTCCTCTCCCCAAATATTGAGCGGGAAGGGAGCCAACAACAACCAATTTGAAAGGGGACAGCTAGTACAAGCTATCCTGACAAAAGGTGGTCTTCGCCTGCCAAAGGCTCTCGTGGTGACGCCGCCCTGGGCTCCATGGTGACCTCCGTCTTGTCGTCCTTCTGGTCTTGGTCTCGTTGCACCAATATGAAAACTTTTGCTTGATTCCTCGGTACTCCGCGCCTACGCTTGCCCCCTTAGCACCAAAGAGGAAACAAGGACGCTGCACGCGCTGGCACCCGCCTGGCGCCCACCTGGTCTCGATCGTCATGGCTTATGTCACAGAAACCTCACGAGGTTTGGCCAACCTTGAACTATCCTCCCCTCATGAGCCAGCCTGATGAGGCTGCTCCTGAGGAGGTCTTGTGTCGTCCGCCTCGCGAGGCTTGGCCCCTCGCGAGGGCCTTGATTCCTTGTTGATGAAGATGGGCCGTACAGGCCTGCCAGAAAAGCCACGCCATGGGCCGGAGGCAGGCAAGTCTGGGGACCCCCGTTCCCAGAACACCGACAGTAGCCCCCGGGCCCAAGGCACGCTCGGGCTTGGCTTTGAGGCGAAGCCAAGGGTCAAGTGCGGAGCGCCGCGGGCCCCAATAGCCTGCTGCCTCGGTCGATGCGTGGCGGTTGATTGTACGTGGGCGTCTCCGCTTCCTCACGCTGCCTTGATACGCACCTGGCTAAATGGCCACCGCGGTCTACACAGTTATTCTTCCATCGCTTCGCCATTCTCCTCTAGTTCCTCTGCTTCCCCCAGACTCTTCTCCCCTTTCCAATCTGACCTTAGCTTTGCTCGCCCCATCGCCATGGCACCGACGCAAGCGGATAATGGGAAGAAGCCTCTGTCTTCGGCTAGTGCGCCCCCGGCCGCCGAGCCCGCAGTAGGCCGATCACGGGTGCTCAACAATGAGGCCATGGGCAAGGTGCGTCCCATGCTCACATCCATCTTCAACGAGTGGGGAGAGACGGTAGCTTGGCCTGCTTCTCGTGCTCGCATTGACCAAACGGCCACTGAGGTCCCCTTCTTCATCGACGCCCTCTGGGCCGGCTTGGTCCCTCCTTTCTCTGCCTTCCTCAACGCAGTGCTTTCCCATTACCAGATCCACATGCTGCACCTTGATCCCCAATCCGTGACCCTCCTTGCCGTCTTCGCCTTTGTTTGCGAGGCCATGGTCGGCATTGCCCCTTCGTGGCTCTTTTCCACCACTTCTTCTCGCTGCACCTGATTGATCCTAGGCAGAGCTCCGGGTGCCTGACCTTCTAAGCCGTGGCGGCGACGGCCGGCGACAGGATTGACTTTGAGCTTCCACCATCCGCGAGCGGGTTCCAGACACGGTGGGTGTTTGTTGACGCCGGAGTGCTCAGCCCTCTGCTCTCTTCTCCGTTTGAGCCCGCCATTCCTAACTCCGGCTGGTGCCACCAGAGGCTCGCCAGTCCATGCCTTGTCCCCGTCTGGCTGAGGTTGAGATGGCTCAAAGACCTTGGTGTGACTGTGCCTATGGTGGTGGGGGAGTTCGTCCGGCGCCGAATTGCTCCGCTTCAGCGCCACTCTTGGCCGATGTGGGCTTTGCTCACCAGCCAGGACCACATGAGACTTCAGGAGTCTAAGCTCCCCCATGAGGTGCGGTGAACGGTGTTTGAGGTCCTGATGGGCGTCCTGTTGCCGGACGACTTGCCGAGGAAGAGTTGTGTTTTGTACCGCTGCTCAAACAAGATGTCCTTCGCGGATCAGATGCTCTCCTTCGACGAGTGGGGGTTGCGCCCAACTGGCCTCATGGGGCCCGCGAGAACCCCATCGTCGTGGTTCCTTTCCTCGACACTGGCGCAGAGCTCGCCCCAAGTGTTGGTGCAGGGGGCGTGCACCGCTGGGGGCCGATAGTGAAGGTGCCGAGATGCTGATTCCGCCTAGGGCTCCCGAAGCGTTGACCTCGGGGTCCCGTGACTCTTGCCCTGGGGCGGCGGTTGAAGGGGCGGTGCAGCCCACGTCTCCCGCGGCCCGAGCTCCTGAGGCCTGGGCAAGTCACTGCGAGGTAGAGCCGGCCAGTTCTCCTCAGCCTGGCACTTCTGAGGCTGCCCCTTTGAGCACTTCTCCAGCGGCGCCTCACGTTGCCTCCATGTCCAGCACTTTGGCCGGCTGTGCGTGGACTTCGCAGAACTTCGCAAGAGAAAGGGGTCCCCAAGCTGCGGCAGCGGCACCTTCGGGCCGTTGAAACAGAGGAAGTATATCGTCGTTGATAAGTAAGTACCTTATCTTGGTGATCTTCTGTGTGCCACTTTCCTTCCTGACGATTGCCCCCTCAGGACCCCTTCTGCCAAGGCCGTAAAATCTCCTGAGAAGCAGCTCCCTTTCATCCCGTTGCACATGCCAAGCTCGAGTGCTGCAGGCTCGTGCGCCGCCCACGGTGCGGGGTCCACCGCAGGAGTTGGCCCGTCATCAGGGCATCTTGAGCTCGCGCCTTCGCCGTCCTTCCTTCGCGGCATGGCTCGGAGCGCGGCAAGCGTGCCAAGGGCTCCTCCCCTGATCACTGCCGGCCCCATTTAGTTCGGGCCCCTCGCGAGACCCAGCCGACGCCTGGGGCAGCGCCAACCCCCTGCCCCCTGCTGAGAGGGGACGTACCGCATCGGGCATCACCCACAGCCCCTGTAGCGGAGGGAGAGATGAACCGTGCGCTCGAGTTCGAGCATGTGCGGAGCGTTGTTCGTCATGAGCTCCTCCAGGAGGCGATGGGCACGATGAACTGACTCGGTGAAGAACTTGAGGGTGTCGACGCGCGCCTCGAGGCCGAGGGTCTTCGGTTGGCGGAGGAGTGGCACAAGTTGAAGGTGGCCATCAACGTCGGGCACCACCAGCGTGAGCTGGACAACATGAAGGCCGAGGATTCTCTTGCAGCCTCCCGTGAGGCCTGCTCCCGAGCCGTGGAGGAGGCTCGCGAAGCTGACCACCATCGAGAGGCCGCGGAGAAACGTGCGTGGGAGCTGCAAGCCTGGAGCGATGTCTTGTATCAGTAGGTGGAGGCACACAGGGCTGCTCTTGCGTCGTTGAGGGGGTCGCCCGCCGAGGAGGAAGAGATCCGGAAGCACGAGGAGGTGCTGGCACTTAAAGCCGTGGACGCAGCCTTGAACTCGAACGACTGGAGACGAGGGAGCGCCAGGTTGCTCATGTAGAGGACGACGTCGGCACGCGTGAGGTCAGGGCCCAGGAGGAGGTCGACCGCCGTGTGGCCGAGGCACGTGCGGATCTCGAGAGCAGGCACAACCTGAAGCTGAAGCTCGTGGAAGCTGGGGCCACTGGTAGGACTGCTGCCCTCAAGTCCCGGCTGGTCGAGGTGGAGCGGCGCGAGGAGGCCACCGCATCAGCCCTGGCCTCGGCGCAGGCTGAGCTGGTTTCATCCCGTGCTGAGCTGCTCTCTCTTCGGCAGCGGGTCGCCGACGCCGAGTCCGTCGCGTGGCAGAACAGGGACGAAGTGCTTGAGTGGCGGACGTTGGAGCGTGTGCATGCCCCCATGCTTGAGGACCTCAGGGACAGGTCCAACACCGCCCTAGGCAATATCTGCAATGAGAATGCTCCTCATCCCCATGCAAACGACTACGCCAGCCACCTCCGCTTCTTTGGGGATGTGGTGACGCGCCTGCAGAACCATTCCAAGAGGGCTCGCCAACTTGTTGAGGAGAGGAGTCACAGTCTGCTCAGGCACGCATTCTCCCGTGTCTTCAGCCACCTCCAGAACATCGACCCCAACTTCGATTTTGACGCCGCCATTGCTCCCGTACCAGAAGCCATCTGGGGCGATCTGGTGCGATGGGTTGAAGACAATGTGGATGCGCTGGTCAGTGCCTTCGCTTCTGACGATGACGGGGTAGTGGTCGTGGCATACAAAGGCGTCGAGGTTCACGTCAGCGATGCCGGCGCTGGTGAAGGTGGAGGCGACGCCAACGATGGCGACAGCGATGCCAGCGGTGCATCAGAAGATGATATGGGAGACACAACGAGCGACATATCTGGCTGATTCCTCGTTCCCCTGCCGTTTACCCTGTAAATAACTTGGGCGTGGCCCCAGAAGATTGTAAGAGCGTTTTGAGAGGGGGAGACCCTCATGTAAACAATCATAGCTTTTATCCTTCTGTATCAAATTAAGTACGCGTCTTCACAGGCTTAAGCATGTCGGGGCAAGGTTGCTGTTGCGGTTTACCTTAGCTTGGACGAGCCCAAAACCGGCCCGAGGGATTGCGGGTTTTTGAGGAGCTCCTGAGGAGTTCGTCGACACGCCCGAGGGGGGCGGGTGATAAGCAAGCGCCAACCACGGCTTAGGGCGTGCATGGCTCATGTGCTTCATGCCCAGCCCGGCTTGCGAGGGGCCCGCGAGGGGGGAGCGACTGGCACGAACTCCAAAGTAAGGAAAGAAATAGACTCGGAGAAATAGCTCAAACGAGAAAAGGCATCCCCACTGCACGCATCAAATAAAATTCAACTTCAACTGAAATCCAAATCCAGAAGGCAGGGTTATAGAAAAGAGATCCAAAGCAAATGGCCGCGTCCGGCGCCTAGTCTAGTCTTTGACGTCTTCTCACTAGCACGGAGCTAAGTGCTACCACTGGCGTTGGAGGGAGCCCCCGAGGCCCGAGGGCAGCTCTCCTGAGGCTCCGAGGCATGTACAAGCCCACTCATTATTACGTGAGAGTGTCACGGGCGGCGATCTTCACAGGCGTGAGCCTTACTTCGTATCGCCTGACGAGGGCCCCGCCTTGCGCCACCCCTACCACCGCTGGGACGGTCGGAAACCAGGACAACCCAACGGGGGCAGTGGGGACGCCAGCGGCGGCCTCGGCGACCACGGGTCCTCTGCCGGGGGAAAGGTCGCCGTCGCCACCCCGGCAGAGGGCCTACCTCCGGGCGTTGCCTTGCTCCGTGCGACACGGGGAGGGGCCTTGCTCCTGGCCCCTTCCACGCAGCCCCCAACGGGTCTCTCCTATCGGGGGGGGGGGGGCATTGCCTTGCTGGAACCATCGTTTGGCGCCGTGACCTGGTTCATATGTGACTCATGGTTAGCGTGAGCTTGTCCCTGAAGGATTAATGGTACCCTTTATGTGTCGTCGATGGCGTGGCCGTCGGGGCTCTCTGGCGGCTCCTGGAAGGCTTCAGCTCCTAACGCCTCCTCCTCCCATCCTGGCCCGAGGAACGAGCCGGGGTCGTCCTCTGGCGTGTATTCCTGATCCATCACGCGGGGCACGTAGGCCTCCGAGGCCGCTGCCCCGAAGACCTCACCGAAGTACCCCACACTCCATGTCACTCGGCCCGTCATGCTGTCCTGAGGATGATGGGGCGCTGCTCCGATGAGGCCATGTGCAAGGATGCTCGTGCCCGCACCCGTCCGAGGTGGCTCAGATGCGAGGGGGCGCCCTCCGCCATGGACCGTGCTGATGTCGACGAAGCCCCCGGGCACACTTGGGGGTACGCGGGCGCGGCGTGGCCGGTCGTGGTATCTTGCCGCTGCCTGGGGCGTGAGCTGGTAGCAGAAGGGTGATGCTCCCGTGGCCGCCGCTTCTAGGAGCTCGGCGGTGCGTTCCAGCAGTGCATCCCAGCCGCTCTCCATCAGCCGACACCGCAGCAGCTCCTGAGCCACTATGAGCGTGGCCTGCATGTTCGCCTGCTCCCTCCTGGTGTGCGGTGTCGTTGTTGTGGCGTGGCTTGCGGCCCTTGCAGCAGCTCGCGTCTGTCGGGGGGTTAAGAGCAGAGGGTGAGTGGCCACACCGCCCACGCCCCGCGGTGTTTGGGGCACGCGCCGCCTGAGATGCGGGGTTGAGGTCTTCCTAGGCGGGCGACGCCGCCCGGGCGGGCCAGGCTGCCCATCAGTCGTTGTCAGCCCTCGGGTCACCAGACATCAAAACTTCGAAGCGTCGGCGGATTGCCTGGTGGGGAAGAAGCTCTAGCACACCCCTACCTGGCGCGCCAAATGTCGGATCACGGGTTCCGGCAAAACCCTTAAGGTTCGAACTCTGGGGTGCACGCGAAGATCTCCCCTCCCTATCGATCCGCGTCCTAACTTAGCCTAGATCTCACGAACTAACTCAACAAACTCGCAACACAAGGAGCACAAAATTATACTGGTTTGGGCCACCGTTGTGGTGTAATACCCTACTCCAGTGTGGTGGTGGTGGATTGCCTCTTGGGCTGAGGATGAACAGTACAAGGGTAAGAACAGCCTCCTTAGGTTGAGGTGTTCTTGTGCTTGGTGCACTTGTGTGGCTAAGGATGATCTTGGATCCTCTCGCCTATGGTGGTAGCTAGTCCTATTTATAGAGGCCCTGGTCCTCTCCCCAAATATTGAGCGGGAAGGGAGCCAACAACGGCCAATTTGAAAGGGGACAACTAATACAAGCTATCCTGACAAAAGGTGGTCTTGGCCTGCCAAAGGCTCTGGTGGTGACGCCGCCCTGGGCTCCATGGTGACCTCTGTCTTGCCGTCCTTCTGGTCTTGGTCTCGTTGCACCAATATGGAAACCTTTGCTTGATGCATCGTTAGTCTGCGCCTGCGCTTGCCCCCTTAGCACCAAAGAGGAAACAAGGACGCTGCGCACGCTGGCACCCGCCTGGCGCCCGCCTGGTCTCGATCATCATGGCTTACGTCACGGAAACCTCACGAGGTTTGCCCAACCTTGAACTCTCCGCCCCTCATGAGCCGGCCTGATGAGGCTGCTCTTGAGGAGGTCTTGTGTCGTCCACCTCGCGAGGCTTGGCCCCTCGCGAGAGTCTTGATTCCTTGTTGATGAAGATGGGTCGTACAGGCCTGCCAGCAAAGCCATCCCATGGGCCGCAGGCAGGCAAGTCTGGGACCCCCGTTCCCAGAATGCCGACAGAGTGTTCCGCACTGTGTGATGTGTAAAACAGGAAATCACTTCGGGTAACCAGGCGATCTGGCCATTTGGTGTGAACAGACAAAAGCGCGCACAGAGAGTTATGTTATATTAGTTTTTAAGGTAAGAAACATCTTCCGAAGAAAATAGTTCCTCAAAGGGTTCCTTTCTTCGAGCTCGTCATGTTGATCATAGACATGGCATCCGAATACTGATAGTATGCGGTCTTTATTCATCCGAATACTGATAGTATGCGGTCTTTATTCATTGTGGGACAAGGACTCCTCCTTTTCACCCACGCCTTCTTCTTCCCTGCCCATCCTTTCTCGCGCACTCGAGCTCCAGCGCCCAAGTTCGCATTTTCTCCGTAAAACCACTCCAACCATGTCCGGAGCGGGAGGCAAGTGGATGGTCTCCTCCGTTACGGAGAAGAACATTATGGAGCTCCGGGAAGCCGGATACCTGGCTGCAAATATAGTGCACCGGCTCCCAGACGCGGGGTAGATCGTCCCTACCCCTAACCCCACGAAAGGGTTGTATTCCTTACCCATTTCATCTGTGGGCTGGGATTTCCCCTCCACCCATTTTTCCGCGGGTTCATGTTCTACTACGGGCTGGACTTCCACGATCTGGCCCCCAATTTCATCCTCAACATCTCGGCATTTATCGTCGTGTGTGAGGCCTTCCTCCGCATCAAGCCCCACTTCGGCCTGTGGCTGAAGACCTTCAACGTTAAACCAAAGGTGGTGGTCGGCCAGCAAGCGGAGTGCGGAGGCGCCATGGTGGGAAAAATTCCCAACGCCACTTGGCTCGAAGGCTCCTATGTGGAGACCGTGAAGGGGTGGCAATTGGGGTGGTTCTACATCACCGATCCGCGTGACACCAACTGGGTGGCGGCCCTCGAATTTCGATCCAGCATCCCCATGCGGCTCACCTCCTGGAAAGAGAAGGGCCTATCCTGGGGTTCATCGATGGAGCTGACCGGACTCCAGAACTATGTTAAAAACATAATAAGAAAGAAAATCAAGCTTGTCAACGTGGTCCAGGTCATGCTCTTCCGCCGGATCCGCCCCTGTCAAAGACGGGCATTCAATGTGTGGGAGTTCGACCCGGATAAGCACCAGATGCTGTGAGAGCTCTTTGACATGACACACCAGGACATCTGGAAGGTGCTATTCAAGTCCGCCGAGGTACCTCCTCCCCTTACCGAGGATCACGGACTCAGCGCAGAGCGCCCTGCCAATCGGGTAAGCTCCTTATATCTCATAAGATGTTTCTTTCCCCAGTATAATCATGTGGGGGATCTAAGCCTCCACGCCATTTAACAGGACTGGGTCGCGACAGCGGAGCGAATCAATTGTCCGGCCCCACTGCCCGAGGATCCAACAAGGGCTCTCTTAACGGAGATGCTGGTTCCGGCGCCCTATGAGGTGCCGGAGAAGAAGGCCACGGGGACCAGGAAAGGTCTCCGGCGCAAGGTCGTATCGGACTCATCATCCGATAACACCGAGGCACCCTCCTCCCACGAAAACGAGGAGGAGGAAGAGGAAAGTTCTCCCCCCCAGCCAGGGGAGACAAGAAAAGGAAGGCCGCCCCGTCCAGGGAAGCCGAAGGGTCCAAGAAGGGAAGGACTCTCCTTCCGGACTGCTCCACAGCGACCGCTTTTAGCGACGAGGAGTGGTTACCCAGGGACAAGCCCCTGGCGAAGTCGTAAGTATCCGGATACCATAATAGTTCTTGGTATGTTTTATTTTATTGCTTCTTATCATGCCGAACATGATCATGCAGCCCATCCAAAGCCCATATCGACGTATCCTCCTCGGATGAGTCTTTGGGCCCGTCGGAGATGAACAGAGATTCACTCCCGACCGCCTCCTCCCCCCACCCTACGGACGACGTCGAGGTGTTGTCTCAAAGGGTACTGAACCAAGGGGAGACAGTTCCGGAGGCGCCCCAAGGCGACATTCCGGACGCTGGGCGCACGAGGGGCAAGACTCCCATGGGCTCTAATGCCGGGGGCAGCAAGTCTAGCCACCAGCCGAACACTGCACCGGAACCTCCAGTGGTTTCGAATTCTGTCAGGCGACCCCTCGTCAAGGGGGACAAGCCGTCTGTGCCGATGGCCTCTGTCCATCCAGAGGCATTGGACAATTTGCTGGAAGCGCTTCGCGGCGCTTCCATTCACGAAGAGCACCGCACTATCATGAGCGCGGTGGTCAAGAAGGTTTGGTCCGCCAAAAGCGGACTGACTGAAGCATGTGCCAGCCTCCTAACAGGCTTTGAGGTAAGTAATCAAATTATGAGAAAATGTTACAACATAGACAGTAGCCCCTGATGCTCTGTTTGATGTTTGCAAAGAAAGGCCAAATAGAGGATCAAATAATAATCACAGGAGTCTAATCAGAATATGTCTATGTGAATAAGTAGGCTTCACTGCTGGCCGCTACCGCTCACATGGTGGAGGTCTCCGCACTGAAGCGGGACCTTAAGCGGTCTGAGGAAGAGCTCGGCCTTACCAAGAGGCAGCTCGAAGAGAACAAAGGTAAATAATACCTCGTCTGTTTATTGATAAAGAAAAAGGAAACTGGTTGTTAGATCACAGGATCGTCATGAATTTTTCTAGGGGGCACGACCGAAGTGGCGGCCCTGAAGAAGGCATTGTCCGAGGCCGAAGGCAAAGCGGCCAAGGAGTGCGCCAAGCACGAGAAGCAAGAGGCCCGAGTCGGCGAGGTTCAGTAAGAGCTCCAGGAGTTTGTCAAGAAGTACGAGTCCTTGGAGCGTGACTCTAAGACACAAGGGTCCGAGCTTGCGAATGCCCTCGAGAACGCACAAAATGCCAAGGCCGAAGACCAAAAGGCCCTCCAGGAAATTGAGGCGGTCAGGAAGATAGTGGCGGGTAAGGCATTCGTTATGCAAAGCAAGCATGTGAAGGAAATTTTCCTTTTACTTACCCGAATTCAGAGCTCTCGAGGAGCATTCGCAGATCTACCCAGCAGTGTGTGGGATGCCGCGGAGTTCTACCGGGCCGAGGAAGGGATCTCGATGGAGAAGTTGTTCTGGTCTCAGTATACTGGGACCAAACATCCGATGCCCTTGAGCGACCAGTTGAAGCAATTGGTCGAGCTTCACAAGGCGGCCGAACTGGCCATGAAGGGCCTCATAGTCCGGATGTGGCCTGGCGAGCCCCTGCCTGGCAGCTATTTCGGCCTGGTAAGGCGGCTTGTGAACACCTGCCCACGGTTTGAAGTCATAAAGTGGTCCGTCTGCATTGAGGGTGGGCGCAGGGCTTTTGCCCGGGTGAAAGTGCACTGGGTGAAGATGGACGCCGAAAAGCTGGTGAATGAGGTGCCGCCGGAGGGCAAGGAGCATCGCCACCCTGAAAAGTATTATGACAGTGTCCGGAAGGGTGCTCGCCTTGTGGCGGAGGAATGTGCTAAGGATGTAATATTTGAATGAATGTACTCATGTGATCCTGTAATGTGGAACGAGTTCATGTGCGCTATGTAATGCTTCCGGTCTTCTTCGGCCCCTCAACATCGCGGATTTGCAGCACCCCCTCACGCAACTCAATGGCTTGAGGGTGCCGCAGCACCTCCGCAAGGTAGGGGTTGATGACCTTCTTGAAAAACTTGTCCTTGGGGGCGCTTGGAGACACCATGGCGATCTAGATTTGTCAGGAAAAATAGCTCGAAACAAAAATAGGAGATTTTTGTGTGGTACGGTGGTCAAAACATTCGGGAGATTATATAATGAATTTTTACCGACCATAAGAAGTATCTTGCAAGAAAACGGAGTCCGAAAGGCACATGAGGAGGCCACAAGGACGGGGGGCGCACCCAGGGGTAGGGTGCGCCCTCCACCCTTGTGGTGGCCTCGTGTCTCTTTCAGACTACTTTTAATTTTCGTAATTTTTTAAATATTCCAAAACGGAGAAAATTTATCAATGGAAACATTTTGGACTCAGTTTACTTAGCGTACCACATACCTATTCTTTTTCAGAGTCTGAAACATTATGGAAAGTGTCCCTTATGTACTCCGCCAGTGTTACGGTATTAATTATATTGGTCTCAACATTTATGGGAGTACCTGAAATATAATGATTGGTCCTTTGACTGTTTACCACCTTTGGATTTGTGCCTTTGGCATTGTTGATTTTTATGGCACCGAAATGATAGACCTCCTCGATAATGTAAGGGCCTTCCCATTTAGAGAGAAGTTTTCCTACAAAACATCTGAAACGAGAGTTGTATCGCAAAACATGATCACCCACATTAAACTCATGCTTTTGTATCCTTTTATCATGCCATCTTTTAATTTTTTCTTTAAACAACTTGGCATTCTCATAGGCTTGGTTTCTCCATTCATCAAGTGAGCTAATATCAAATAACCTCTTCTCACTGGCAAGTTTGAAATCGTAATTGAGCTCTTTAATAGCCCAATATGCCTTATGTTCTAGCTCAAGAGGTAAGTGACATGCTTTTCCATAAACCATTTTATACAGAGACATACCGATAGGATTCTTATAAGCAGTTCTATAAGCCCACAATGCATCATCAAGTTTCTTAGACCAATTCTTCCTAGATCTATTAACAGTCTTCTGAAAAACTAATTTAATCTCTCTATTGCTCAATTCTACTTGACCACTAGACTGAGGATGATAAGGAGATGCAATTCTATGGTTAACATCATATCTAGCAAGCATTTTACGAAAAGTACCATGAATAAAATGTGAACCACCATCAGTCATTAAATATCTAGGGACCCCAAACCTTGGAAAAATAACTTCTTTAAGCATCTTAATAGAAGTGTTATGATCAGCACTACTAGTTGTAATAGCTTCTACCCACTTAGTAACGTAATCAATAGCAACTAAAATATGTGTATACCCATTAGAAGAAGGAAAACGTCCCATATAATCAAAGCCCCAAACATCAAATGGTTCAATAACAAGTGAATAGTTCATTGGCATTTCCTGACATCTACTAATATTACCAATTCTTTGACATTGATCACAAGACAAGACAAACTTACAGGCATCTTTAAAGAGAGTGGGCCAATAGAAACCGGATTGCAATATCTTATGTGCAGTTCTATCTCCAGCGTGGTGTCCTCTGTAAGACTCGGAGTGGCACTTGCGTAGGATCTGTTCATGTTCATGCTCAGGTACACAATGTCTAATAACACCATCTATTCCTTTTTTATAAAGGTGCGGGTCATCCCAAAAGTAATGTCTTAAATCATAGAAAACCTTTTTCCTTTGCTGGTATGTGAAACTAGGTGTTATGAATTTAGCAACAACAATGTAATTAGCATAATCAGCATACCATGGAGTATTATGATAGGCATTTATGACATTTAATTGTTCATCAGGAAAGCTATCATCAATAGGTAGTAGGTCATCAAGCACATTTTCTAACCTAGACAAGTTGTCTGCAACGGGGTTCTCAGCTCCTTTTCTATCAATAATATGCAAATCAAATTCTTGTAGCAAGAGAACCCATCTAATAAGTCTAGGTTTAGCATCTTTCTTTTCCATAAGGTATTTAATAGCAGCATGATCAGTGTGAACAGTTACTTTAGAATCTACAATATAAGGTCTAAACTTATCACATGCAAATACAACTGCTAAAAATTCCTTTTCAGTGGTAGCATAATTTCTCTAGGCACTGTCTAGAGTTTTACTAGCATACTGAATAACATTTAACTTTCTTATCAACTCTTTGTCCTAGAACATCACCAACAGCATAATCACTAGCATCAGACATAATTTCAAACGGTAAATTCCAATCAGGTGGCTGAACAATACGTGCAGAGATCAAGGCTTTCTTTAGTATTTCAAATGCTTCTACACAATCATCATAAAAAACAAAAGGAATATCTTTTTGCAAGAGATTAGTGAGAGGCCTAGAAATTTTAGAGAAGTCTTTAATAAACCTCCTATAGAAACCAACATGACCAAGGGAACTCCTTATACCTTTGATATCTTTAGGACACGACATCTTTTTAATAGCATCCACTTTAGCTTTATCAAGTTCAATACCTCTTTCATAAACTTTATGCCCCAGGACAATACCTTCATTAACCATAAAGTGGCACTTTTCCCAATTCAATACAAGATTAGTTTCTTCACATCTCTGCAAAACTCGGTCAAGGTTGCTTAAGCAATCATCAAAAGAAGTTCCGTAAACGGAGAAATCATCCATGAAAACCTCAACAATCTGTTCACAAAAGTCAGAGAATATAGAAGTCATACATCTTTGAAAGGTAGCAGGTGCATTGCATAAACCAAAAGGCATATGTCTATAAGCAAAGGTACTGAAAGGGCAAGTAAAAGTGGTTTTCTCTTGATCTTCTTTAGACACATGTATTTGAGAGAAACCATAATAACCATCTAGAAAGCAAAAATGTGTGTGTTTGGATAATCTTTCTAGCATTTGATCAATAGAAGGTAGAGGGTAATGATATTTTCTATTATCTTTATTTAATTTGCGAAAATCAATTACCATTCTATAACATGTAACAATTCTTTGAGGAATCAATTCATTCTTTCCATTAGGAACAACAGTAATACCTCTCTTCTTAGGGACACAATGAACAAGACTTACCCATTGACTATCAGCAATAGGATAAATTATACCTGCCTCTAGAAGCTTTAGTATTTCATTTCTTACCACTTCTTTCATCTTAGGATTTAACCGTCGTTGATGATCAACAACCGGTTAAGTATCTTTCTCCAGTTTAATTTTATGCTGACATAGAGTGGGACTAATGCCCTTAAGATCATCAAGAGTATATCCAATAGCAGCACAGTGCTTCTTCAGAGTTTTCAATAATTTCTTTTCTTCATGCTCTGAAAGGTAAAGGTGGTTTCTCAATATAAGCAGTAGGAACAATAGGATCAACATTATAAGTAATAGTTTCTTCTTCAACTTTAATAGGTTCTACTACTTTAACTTAAATGGGAGGATTATATTTAAACCACTTCTCCTTAGGGAGATCAACATGAGTAGAAAAAGATTCACAGAAAGACACTACTATCTCAGAGTCAAGTCCATATTTAGTGCTAAAATCACAAAAAGCATTGGTATCCATAAAAGATTTAACACAATCGAACTTAAGGTTTATACTTGACTCCTTACCTTTGTCGAGGTCCCTATCTTCAGAGTTGTGTTTAATTCTTTCCAGTAAATCCCATTTGAATTCAATATCCTTCTTCATAAAGGAACCAGTACAAGAAGTATCGAGCATGGATCGATCATTATGAGAAAGCCGAGCATAAAAGTTTTGAATAATAATTTCTCTTAAGAGCTCATGATTGGGGCATGAATATAACATTGACTTAAGCCACCCCCAAGCTTGAGCAATACTTTCTCCTTCACGAGACCAAAAATTATATATATAATTCCGATCACGATGAACCAAATGCATAGGATAAAACTTCTGATGAAATTCCAATTTCAATCGGTTGTAGTTCCATGATCCAATATCATCCAATAGCCTATACCATGTCAATGCCTTTCCCTTCAAAGATAAAGAGAATACCTTCTTCTTGACAACAACCTCGGGCATACCTACAAGCTTAAATAATCCACAAACTTCATCCACATAGATTATGTGCATATCGGGATGTAATGTTCCATCTCCTGCATAAGGATTAGCTAGCAGTTTCTGTATCATAACCAAAGGAATTTCATAATAAATATTTTTAGTAGGTGCAGTAGGTTGAGGAGAAACTAACTGCGATTCCGTTCGAGGTGAAGATACCCCGAACAAACCCCTCAAAGGATTATTTTCCATAGTAACAAGTGACAGTAAATTTCAGCACACTATATAAATGTTTCCTTACCAAATTCCACTTACCAAAGGCGCTTCACTCCGGCAACGGCGCCAGAAAAGAGTCTTGATGACCCACAAGTATAGGGGATCTATCGTAGTCCTTTCGATAAGTAAGAGTGTCGAACCCAACGAGGAGCACAAGGAAATGACATGTGGTTTTCAGCAAGGTATTCTCTAAAAGCAGTAAAATTATCGGTAACAAAGAGGTTTTTGATAAGGTAAATCGTAACGGGTAAAAAATAAATAAAGTAACTAAAGTGCAGCAAGGTGGCCCAATCCTTTTTGTAGCAAAGGACAAGCCTGGACAAACTCTTATATAAAGCAAAATGCTCCCGAGGACACATGGGAATTGTTGTCAAGCTAGTTTTCATCATGCTCATATGATTCGCGTTTGTTACTTTGATAATTTCATACATGGGTGGACCGGTGCTTGGGTGCTGCCCTTCCTTGGAAAAGCCTCCCACGTATGATTAACCCCTCTCGCAAGCATCCGGAACTACTAAAGAAGAACTAAGGTAAACCTAACCATAGCATGAAACATATAGATCCAAATCAGCCCCTTACGAAGCAACACATAAACTAGGGTTTAAGCTTCTGTCACTCTAGTAACCCATCATCTACTTATTACTTCCCAATGCCTTCCCCTAGGCCCAAATAATGGTGAACTGTCATGTAGTCGACGTTCACATAACACCACTAGAGGAGAGACAACATACATCTCATCAAAATATCGAACGAATACCAAATTCACATGATTACTTATAACAAGAATTCTCCCATGTCCTCAGAAACAAAGTAACTACTCACAAAACATATTTATGATCAATATTAGATGAGTATTAATTATCATTAAGGATATGAAAATATAATCTTCCACCGGATAAACCAACTATCATCAACTACAAGGAGTAATCAACACTACTAGTAACCCATAGGTACCAATCTGAGGTTTTGGGACCAAGATCAAATACAAGAGATGAACTAGGGTTTGAGAGGAGATGGCGCTGGTGGAGATGTTGATGGAGATTGACCCCCTCTCAATGAGAGGATCGATGGTGATGACGATGGCGACGATTTCTCCCTCCCGGAGGGATGTTTCCCCGGCAAAACAGCTCCGTCGGAGCCCTAGATTGGTTCTGCCCAGGTTCCACCTCGACACGGCGGTGCTTCATCCTGAAAGCTTCTTCTTTATTTTTTCCAGGGTAAAAGACACCATATAGCCAAAGATGGGCACCGGGGGCCTGCCAGGGTCCCACAATGTTGGGGGCACGCCCAGGGGGTAGGGCGCACCCTCCACCCTTGTGGCTGGCAGGTGGCCACCCTCTGGTTCTTTCTTCGCCCAAAATTTTTATATATTCCAAAAATAAGCTCCGTGAAGTTTCAGGAATTTTGGAGTTGTGCAGAATAGGTCTCGAATATTTGCTCCTTTTCCAGTCCAGAATTCCAGCTACTGGCATTCTCCCTCTTCATGTATCCTTATAAAACAAGAGAGAATAGGCATAAGTATTGTGATATAATGTGCAATAATGGCCCATAATGCAATAAATATCAATATAAGCACGATGCAAAATGGACGTATCAGCTCTTGATGCAGAATATTTTCATGGGTGAGATACTTATTTTGCACACGAACCGTTTTAATTATGCGAAAGGCTTCAATCTCAGTAGGAGTAAGATAAGCATATTAAGGTTTAAGGATATCTTCCTCTTCCTCCTCGGCTGGCAGTGCTTGCTCGAAGACCGGAGGTTGATCTACGGTAACCTCCTTGCTCTCGTCTCCCTTGTCGGCTTCTGCGGGATCTTCTCTCTTCAACTCGATCTTCATCAACCAAGCATCCTCTTCCACGTTGTTGGAGGAAGAAGAAGACATGATGCCTGGCTCAACAGATCTGACCAAAAATAACAAGACAAGAGAACAGAAGATTTCTCTGTGATATGGTGGTGAACAGATTCGACGGTATATAAAGATTTTTTATCTTAGGAAACAAGCAAATTGTAGAAACACAGAGTCCGGAAGGTACCCCAGGTGGGCACAACTCACCTGGGCGTGCCTGGCAAGCTAGGCACGTCCCTGGTGTCTTGTTCCCACCAGGGTACGCTTCCTGGAAGTTTCTTATTTTCCTATTTTTCTAAATATTCCAAAACTGATAAAAAATATTTTTGCGGATCTTTCTTAGTCTGTTTACTTACCTTATCACGTACCTCCTTATTTTCATGATTCTGGAGTGTTTTGGAAGGACTCTTTTATGTGTTCTTCCGGTGTCCTAGAATGGATAATATTACTTTCAAAATTAATGGGCATACCTGAGATATAATGTTTTATTCGTTGCCCATTAACAACCTTGGTGTTAGTACCTTCGGCATTATTTATTTTGATGGCTCCAGAATGATAAACGTCCTCGATGACATAGGGGCCTTCCCATTTTGAGAGGAGTTTTCCTGCAAAGAATCTGAAATGAGAGTTGTACACAAGAACATATTCTCCTACTTTAAACTCACGCTTTTGGATTCTCTTAGCATTGCCACCTTTTGACTTTTTCTTTAAACAACTTGGCATTTTCATAAGCTTGGGTTCTCCATTCATCTAATGAGCTAATATCAAATAACCTCTTTTCACTGGCAAGTTTGAAATCATAGCTGAGTTCTTTGATTGCCCAATATGCTTTATGTTCTAACTCAAGAGGCAAATGACAAGTGATAAGTCCATTTTGCATCATGCTTTTATATCGATATTTATTGCATTATGGGCTGTTATTACACATTATGTCACAATACTTATGCCTATTCTCTCTTATTTTACAAGGTTTACATAAAGAGGGAGAATACTGGCAGCTGGGATTCTGGGTTGGAAAAGGAGCAAATATTAGAGACCTATTATGCACAGCTCCAAAAGTCTTGAAACTTCACAGAAGTCATTTTCAGAATATATAAAAAATACTGAGAGCAAGAAGTTCACCAGGGGGGCCACACCCTGCCCACGAGGGTGGGGGCGCACCCTACCCCCCTAGGCGCGCCCCCTACCTCGTGGGCCCCCTGGTGGCCCTCCGATGGCCATCTTCTGCTATATGGAGTCTTTCGATGAGGAAAAATCATAAGCCATCTTTCCAGGCGAGACTCCGCCACCATGAGGCAGAACCTTGGCGGAACCAATCTAGGGCTCTGGCGGAGCTGTTCTGCCGGGGAAACTTCCCTCCAGGAAGGGGAAATCAGCGCCATCGTCATCACCAACGCTCCTCTCATCAGGAGAGGGCAATCTCCATCAACATCTTCACCAGCACCATCTCCTCTCAAAACCTTAGTTCATCTCTTGTATCCAATTCTTGTCTCCAAGTCCGGGATTGGTACCTGTGGGTTGCTAGTAGTGTTAATTACTCCTTGTAGTTGATGCTAGTTGGTTTACTTGGTGGAAGATCATATGTTCAGATCCTATATGCATATTAATACCCCTCTGATTATGAACATGAATATGCTTTGTGAGTAGTTACGTTTTTTCCTGAGGACATGGGAGAATTCTTGCTATTAGTAGTCATGTGAATTTGGTATTCGTTCGATATTTTGATGAGATGTATGTTGTCTCTCCTCTAGTGGTGTTATATGAACGTCGACTACATGACACTTCACCATTATTTGGGCCTAGAGGATGGCATTGGGAAGTAATAAGTAGATGATGGGTTGCTAGAGTGACAGAAGCTTAAACCCTAGTTTAGGTGTTGCTTCGTAAGGGGCTGATTTGGATCCATATGTTTCATGCTATGGTTAGTTTTACCTTAATACTTTTGATGTAGTTACGGATGCTTGCAATAGAGGTTAATCATAAGTGGGATGCTTGTCCAAGTAAGGTCATCACCCAAGCACCGGCCCACTCACATACCAAATTATCAAAGTACCGAACACGAATCATATGAACGTGATGAAACCTAGCTTGACGATATTCCCATGTGTCCTCGGGAGCGCTTTACATCATATAAGAGTTTGTCCAGGCTTGTCCTTTTCTACAAAAAGGATTGGGCCACCTTGCTGCACTTTATTTACTTTTGTTACTTGTTTCTCGTTAACAATTATCTTATCACAAAACTATCTGTTACCTATAATTTTAGTGTTTGAAGAGAATACCTTGCTGAAAACCGCTTATCATTTCCTTCTGCTCCCCGTTGGGTTCAACACTCTTACTTATCGAAAGGACTATGAAAGATCCCCTATACTTGTGGGTCATCAAGACTCTTTTCTAGCACCGTTGCCGGGGAGTGAAGCGCCTTTGGTAGGTGGAATTTGGTAAGGAAAAATTTATATAGTGTGCTGAAATTTACTGTCACTTGTTACTATGGAAAGTAATCCTCTAAAGGGCTTGTTCTGGGTATCTTCACCCCGACCAGTAGAGCAAAGAGTTGCTCCTCAACCTATTGAACCTACTGAAAATGAAAATGTCTGCTTTGAAATTCCTTCGGGTATGATAGAAAAACTGCTAGCTAATCCTTTTGCAGGAGACGGAACAGTGCATCCTGATGAGCACCTAATATATGTGGATGAAGTTTGTAGATTATTTAAGCTTTTAGGTGTACCCGGAGATGTTATTAAGAAGAAGGTCTTCTCTTTATCTTTGAAGGAAGATGCATTGACATGGTATAGGCTATGTGATGATACGGGGTCATGGAACTACAAACGATTGAAATTGGAATTTCATCAGAAGTTTTATCCTATGCATGTTGTTCATCGTGATCGCAATTATATATATAATTTCCGGCCTCACGAAGGAGAAAGCATCGCTTAAGCTTGGGGGAGGCTTAAATCAATGTTATATTCATGCCCCAATCATGAGCTCTCAAGAGAAATGATTATTCAAAATTTATATGCTCGGCTTTTTGATAACAATCGCACCATGCTCAATACTTCTTGTGCTGGCTCTTTTATGATGAAGACTATTGAATTCAAATGGGATTTATTGGAAAGAATTAAACGCAACTCTAAAGATTGGGACCTTGACGAAGGTAAGGAGTCAGGTATGACACCTAAGTATGATTGTGTTAAATCTTTTATGGATACCGATGTTTTTCGTAAATTTAGCACTAAATATGGACTTGACTCTGAGATAGTAGCTTCTTTCTGTGAATCTTTTGCTACTCATGTTGATCTCCCTAGGGATAAGTGGTTTAAATATCATCCTCCCATAGAAGTAAAAGTAGCTGCACCTATTAAAGTTGAAGAAAAGACTATCATTTATAATGATCCTATTGTTCCTACTGCTTATGTTGAGAAACCACCTTTTCCTGTTAGGATAAAAGATCATGCTAAAGCTTCAACTGTGGTTCGTAAAAGCAATATTAGAACTTATACACCTCCTGAGCAAGTTAAAGTTGAACCTAATATTGCTATTGTTAAAGATCTCTTGTCTGATAATATTGATGGGCATGTTATTTATTTCTGTGATGAAACTGCTAGAATTGCTAAACCTTGTGCTAAAGATAAACCTAGACCTGTGGTAGGCATGCTCGTTATTTCTGTTAAAATAGGAGATCATTGTTATCATGGCTTATGTGATATGGGTGCCAGTGCTAGTGCAATACCTATTGACCTATATAGAGAAATTATGCATGATATTGCACCTGTTGAGTTAGAAGATATTGATGTCACAATTAAACTTGCCAACAGAGATACTATTTCACCAATGGGAAATGTTAGAGATGTTGAAGTCTTGTGTGGGAAAACTAAATATCCTGCTGATTTTCTTGTTCTTGGTTCCCCACAAGATAGCTTTTGTCCCATTATATTTGTTAGACCCTTCTTGAACACAGTTAATGCTAATATAGATTGCAAAAAGGATGTTGTTTCTATTGTTTTAGGTGATATGTCTCATGAATTTAATTTCTCTAAATTTTGTAGACAACACCGTGAAGAGGAATTGCCTAGTAAAGATGAAATTATTGGTCTTGCTTCTATTGTCATACCTCCTAGTGATCCTTTAGAACAATGTTTGCTATACCATGAAAATGATATGTTTATGAATGAAAGAAGGGAAATAGATGAAGTATTCTTTAAACAGGAACCCATCCTGAAACACAATTTGCCTGTTGAAATCCTAGGGGGTCCTCCTCCACCCATGGGTGATCCCGTGTTTGAGCTTAAACCGTTACCCGATACTCTTAAATATGCTTATCTTGATGAGAAAAAGATATATCCTGTTACTATTAGTGCTAACCTTTGAGAGCATGAAGAAGAGAGATTATTGAAAACTTTGAAGAAGCACCGTGCTTCTATTGGATATACGCTTGATGATCTTAAGGGCATTAGTCCCACTCTATCAACACAAAATAAATTTGGACGAAGATGCCAAACCAGTTCATGATCATCAACGATGGCTGAATCCTAAGATGAAGGAAGTGGTAAGAAAGGAAATACTAAAGCTTCTTGAGTCAGGTATAATTTATACCGTTGCTGATAGTCAGTGGGTAAGTCCTGTCCATTGTGTTTTAAGAAGGGAGGTATTACTGTCGTTCCTAATGATAAAGATGAGTTGATCCCGCAAAGAACTATTACAGGTTATAGGATGGTAATTGATTTATGCAAATTAAATAAAGCTACTAAAAAAAGATCATTACCCCTTACCTTTTATCGAGCAAATGCTATAAAGATTATCCAAACATACACATTTTTGCTTTCTAGATGGTTATTCTGGGTTCTCTCAAATACCTGTGTCAGGCAATGATCAATTAAAGACTACTTTTACTTGCCCTTTTGGTACTTTTGCTTATAGATGTATGCCTTTTGGTTTATGTAATGCACCTGCTACCTTTCAAAGATGCATGACGGCTATATTCTCTGACTTTTGTGAAAAGATTTGTGAGGTTTTCATGGACGATTTTTCCGTCTATGGATCCTCTTTTTAATGATTGCTTAAGCAACCTTGACCGAGTTTTGCAGAGATGTGAAGAAACTAATCTTGTCTTGAATTGGGAAAAGTGCCACTTTATGGTTAATGAAGGTATTGTCTTAGGGCATAAAGTTTCTGAAAGAGGTATTGAGGTTGATAAAGCCAAGGTTGTTGTTATTGAAAAGATGCCATGTCCCAAGGACATCAAAGGTATAAGAAGTTCCCTTGGTCATGCTGGGTTTTATAGGAGGTTCATTAAGGACTTCTCCAAAATTTCTCGGCCTCTGACTAATTTATTACAAAAAGATATACCATTTGTTTTTGATGATGATTGTGTAGAAGCATTTGAAATACTTAAGAAAGCATTGATATCTGCACCTATTGTTCAGCCACCTGATTGGAATTTACCTTTTCAAATTATGTGTGACGCTAGTTATTATGTTGTAGGTGTTGTGCTAGGGAAAAGAGTTGATAAGAAATTAAATGTTATTCAATATGCTAGTAAAACTCTAGATAATGCTCAGAGAAATTATGCTACTACTGAAAAAGAATTCTTAGCAGTTGTATTTGCTTGTGATAAGTTCAGACCTTATATTGTTGATTCTAAAGTAAATATTCACACGGATCATGCTGCTATTAAATACCTTATGGAAAAGAAAGATGCTAAACCTAGACTTATTAGATGGGTTCTCTTGCTACAAGAATTTGATTTGCATATTATTGATAGAAAGGGAGCTGAGAACCCCATTGCAGACAACTTGTCTAGGTTAGAAAATGTGCTTGATGACCCACTACCTATTGATGATAGCTTTCCTGATGAACAATTAAATGTCATAAATGCTTCTCATACTGCTCCATGGTATGCTGATTATGCTAATTACATTGTTGCTAAATTTATACCACCTAGTTTCACATACCAGCAAAAGAAAAAGTTCTTCCATGATTTGAGGCATTACTTTTGGGATGAGCCACACCTTTATAAAGAAGGAGTAGATGGTGTTATTAGACATTGTGTACCTGAGCATGAACTTGAACAGATCCTACGCAAGTGTCACTCCAAACCTTATGGAGGACACCACGCTGGAGATAGAACTGCACATAAGGTATTGCAATCCGGTTTTTATTGGCCTACTCTCTTCAAGGATGCCCGTAAGTTCGTTGTATCTTGTGATGAATGTCAAAGAATTGGTAATATTAGTAGATGTCAAGAAATTCCTATGAATTATTCACTTGTTATTGAACCATTTGATGTATGGGGCTTTGATTATATGGGACCTTTTCCTGCCTCCAATGGATACACACATATTTTAGTTGCTGTTGATTACGTTACTAAGTGGGTAGAAGCTATTCCAACTAGTAGTGCTGATCATAACACCTCTATTAAGATGCTTAAAGAAGTTATTTTTCCAAGGTTTGGAGTCCCTATATATTTAATGACTGATGGTGGTTCACATTTTATTCATGGTGCTTTCCATAAAATGCTTGCTAAGTATGATGTTAATCATAGAATTGCATCTCCGTATCACCCACAGTCTAGTGTTCAAGTAGAATTGAGTAATAGAGAGCTCAAATTAATTTTGCAAAAGACTGTTATTAGATCTAGAAAGAATTGGTCCAAGAAACTTGATGATGCATTATGGGCCTATAGAACCGCATAGGAAAATCCTATGGGAAAGCATGTCACTTACCACTAGAACTAGAACATAAGGCATATTGGGCTATTAAAGAGCTAAATTATGATTTCAAACTTGCCGGTGAGAAGAGGTTATTTGATATTAGCTCACTTGATGAATGGAGAACCCAAGCCTATGAGAATTCCAAATTATTTAAAGAAAAAGTTAAAAGATGGCATGACAAAAGAATACAAAAGCGTGAGTTTAATGTAGGTGATTATGTATTGCTATACAACTCTCGTTTAGGATTTTTTGCAGGAAAACTTCTCTCTAAATGGGAAGGTCCTTACGTTATCGAGGAGGTCTATCGTTCCGGTGCCATAAAAATCAACAACTTCAAAGGCACAAATCCGAAGGTGGTGAACGGTCAAAGAATTAAACATTATATCTCAGGTAATCCTATAAATGTTGAAACCAATGTTATTGAAACCGTAACCCTGGAGGAATACATAAGGGACACTTTCCGGAACATTTTAGACTCCGAAAAGGAATAGGTATGTGGTACGGTAAGTAAACCGACTCCAAAACCGTTCTAATGGCAATTTTCTTCCGTTTTGGAATATTTAGAAAAATAGAAAAATAAGAAGAAGTCCGGGAAGGACACGAGGCCTCCACGAGGTGGAGGGCACGCCCCTACCTCGTGGACACCTCGTGTGCTCTCAGTACTCCGTTTTCTTACACGACACGTATTTTGGTCAGTAAAAATTCATTATATAACCTCCCGAAGGTTTTGACCACCGTATCATGCAATTATCCTCTGTTCTTGTTTTGGGCTATTTCCTGTCAGGTTTGTCAAGGCCAGGCATCATGTCGTCCCCCTCCTCCAACAATGGTGACAACTATGCTTGGCTAATGAAGATAGAGCTGAAGAGGGAAGAACCCATGGAGATCAACAAGGATGAAGGGATCAAGAAGGCCACGGAGGATCAAGCTCCTGCAGCAGAAGATAGCCTTCAACTCGATCACAATCTTCTTACCCCAACTGAGATTGAAGCTTTCAAGATGATTGAGTTAGCTCGTATACAAAACAAGTATCTCACACGTGAAATATTTTGTTGAAGGAACATATCGTTGCACTCAAGGGCATTATCCGCAAGTTGGAGGACCTCTTACGCTTGATGTGCGACTATCCATCATCACCTCCACCTTCTTCACCAACAAAGGAGACATAATCACATGGGTATGGGCACTCCCCTTGGCAACTTCCAAGCTTGGGGGAGTGCCCCGGTATCGTATCATCATCACTTTTATCTTTACAGTTTTTCTTAGTTCGATCCTTTTGGTAATATATTGATCTAGTAGAATAAAAGTTTTTAGTATGATCTAGTTGTGAGTTTTGCTTTATGATCCTTCTATGTAATCGAGTCCGTGAGCTATATATGATAAAGATTAGTGTTGAGTCAAGGGCTTGATTATTTTTGAAGGGTTTCGCAGTAATTTCAAAAATTTCCTACGCACACGCAAGATCATGGTGATGCATAGCAACGAGAGGGGAGAGTATGATCTACGTACCCTTGTAGATCGCACGCGAAAGCGTTATATCAACGCGGTTGATGTAGTCGTACGTCTTCACGTCCGACCGATCCAAGTACCGAAAGCACGGCACCTCTGAGTTCTGCACACGTTCGGCTCGGTCACGTCCTCGCCTTCTCGATCCAGCAAGAGGGGCGAAGTAGTAGATGAGTTCCGGCAGCACAACGGCGTGGTGACGGTGTTGGTGAAGAACAATTTCCGCAGGGCTTCGCCTAAGCACTTCGGAAACTATGACAGAGGATAAACTAGAGGAGACGGGGTTGCCGGCACACGGCTTGGTGTTTCTTGATGTGTCCTTTGTGCTAGCCCTGCCCCTCTATTTATATGTTGAGCCCTGGGGTCGAAACTTGGAGTAAAAGTCTCCAGAAAGTCGGTTTCACCCGAAAGGCAAGAGTCCTTCTCGGACTCCAGGGCCAGACACCAGGGTTCCCGGCGTCTGGACCCAGACGCCAGGGACCCTGGTGTCTGGCCCCTGGACTCCGCAAAACTTCCTTTTGCGCTTTCCAAAAACCTTGTGGGCTTTCCCCTTTGGACCAAATAACGTGTTCTCGTACCCAAACATTTTGGGAAACATCCGGAACCCCTTCCGGTGATTTCCGGAACCCTTCCGGTGACCAAACACTATTATCACATATATCAAACTTTATCTCCGGACCATTCCGGAGTTCCTCGTCATGTCCGTGATCTCATCCTGGACTCCGAACAACATTCGGTCACCAACATACATAACTCACATAGTACTATATCGTCAATGAACGTTAAGCGTGCGGACCCTTCGGGTTCGAGAACTATGTAGACATGACCGAGACACGTCTCCGGTCAATAACCAATAGCGGGACCTTGATGCCCATATTGGCTCCTACATATTCTACGAAGATCTTTATCGGTTAGACCGCATAACAACATACGTTGTTCCTTTTGTCATCGGTATGTTACTTGCCCGAGATTCGATCGTCGGTATCCAATACCTAGTTCAATCTCGTTACCGGCAAGTCTCTTTACTCGTTCCGTAATACATCATCTTGCAACTAACATATTAGTTACAATGCTTGCAAGGCTTATGTGATGTGCATTACCAAGAGGGCCCAGAGATACCTCTCCGACAATCGGAGTGACAAATCCTAATCTCGAAATACGCCAACCCAACATCTACCTTTGGAGACACATGTAATGCTCCTTTATAATCACCCCGTTACGTTGTGACGTTTGGTAGCACCCAAAGTGTTCCTCTGGCAAACGGGAGTTGCATAATCTCATAGTCATAGGAACATGTATAAGTCATGAAGAAAGCAATAGCAACATACTAAACGAACGGGTGCTGTGCTATGCTAATGGAATGGGTCATGTCAATCCGATCATTCTCTTAATGATGTGTCTCGTTAATCAAATAACAACTCATTGTTCATGGTTAGGAAACATAACCATCTTTGATTAACGAGCTAGTCAAGTAGAGGCATACTAGTGACACTATGTTTGTCTATGTATTCACAACATGTATTATGTTTCGGTTATACAATTCTAGCATGAATATAAACATTTATCATGTATTAAGGAAATAAATATAATTTTATTATTGCCTCTAGGGCATATTTCCTTCAGTCCTTCAGTCTCCCACTTGCACTAGAGTCAATAATCTAGATTACACCGTAATGATTCTAACACCCATGGAGCCTTGGTGCTGATCATGTTTTGCTCGTGGAAGAGGCTTAGTCAACGGGTCTGCAACATTCAGATCCGTATGTATCTTGCAAATCTCTATGTCTCCCACCTGGACTAGATCCCGGATGGAATTGAAGCGTCTCTTGATGTGCTTGGTTCACTTGTGAAATCTGGATTCCTTTGCCAAGGCAATTGCACCAGTATTGTCACAAAATATTTTCATTGGACCCGATGCACTAGGTATGACACCTAGATCGAATATGAACTCCTTCATCCAGACTCCTTCGTTTGCTGCTTCCGAAGCAGCTATGTACTCCGCTTCACATGTAGATCCCGCTACGACGCTTTGTTTAGAACTGCACCAACTGACAGCTCCATCGTTTAATGTAAACACGTATCCGGTTTGCGATTTAGAATCGTCCGGATCAGTGTCAAAGCTTGCATCAACGTAACCTTTTATGATGAGCTCTTTGTCACCTCCATATATGAGAAACATATCCTTAGTCCTTTTCAGGTATTTCAGGATGTTCTTGACCGCTGTCCAATGATCCACTCCTGGATTACTTTGGTACCTCCCTGCTAGACTTATAGCAAGGCACACATCGGGTCTGGTACACAGCATTGCATACATGATAGATCCTATGGCTGATGCATAGGGAACATCTTTAATATTCTCTCTATCTTCTGCGGTGGTCGGGCATTGAGTCTTACTCAACTTCACACCTTGTAACACAGGCAAGAATCCTTTCTTTGCTTGATCCATTTTGAACTTCTTCAAAATCTTGTCAAGGTATGTGCTTTGTGAAAGTCCAATTAAGCGTCTTGATCTATCTCTATAGATCTTTATGCCTAATATGTAAGCAGCTTCACCGAGGTCTTTCATTGGAAAACTCTTATTCAAGTATCCCTTTATGCTATCCAGAAATTCTATATCATTTCCAATTAGTAATATGTCATCCACATATAATATCAGAAATGCTACAGAGCTCCCACTCACTTTCTTGTAAATACAGGCTTCTCCGAAAGTCTGTATAAAACCAAATGCTTTGATCACACTATCAAAGCGTTTATTCCAACTCCGAGAGGCTTGCACCAGTCCATAAATGGATCGCTGGAGCTTGCACACTTTGTTAGCTCCCTTTGGATCGACAAAACCTTCTGGTTGCATCATATACAACTCTTCTTCCAGAAATCCATTCAGGAATGCAGTTTTGACATCCATTTGCCAAATTTCATAATCATAAAATGTGGCAATTGCTAACATGATTCGGACAGACTTAAGCATCGCTACGGGTGAGAAGGTCTCATCGTAGTCAACCCCTTGAACTTGTCGAAAACCTTTTGCGACAAGTCGAGCTTTGTAGACAGTAACATTACCGTCAGCGTCAGTCTTCTTCTTGAAGATCCATTTATTCTCAATTGCTTGCCGATCATCGGGCAAGTCAACCAAAGTCTATACTTTGTTCTCATACATGGATCCCATCTCAGATTTCATGGCTTCAAGCCATTTTGCGGAATCTGGGCTCATCATCGCTTCTTCATAGTTCGTAGGTTCATCATGATCTAGCAGCATGACTTCCAGAACAGGATTACCGTACCACTCTGGCGCGGATCTCACTCTGGTTGATCTATGAGGTTCAGTAGTATCTTGATCTGAAGTTCCATGATCATTATCATTAGCTTCCTCACTAACTGGTGTAGGTGTCACTGGAACAGTTTTCTGCGATGTACTACTTTCCAGTAAGGGAGCAGGTACAGTTACCTCGTCAAGTTCTACTTTCCTCCCACTCACTTCTTTCGAGAGAAACTCCTTCTCTAGAAAGTTTCTGAATTTAGCAACAAAAGTCTTGCCTTCGGATCTGTGATAGAAGGTGTATCCAATAGTTTCCTTTGGATATCCTATGAAGACACATTTCTCCGATTTGGGTTCGAGCTTATCAGGTTGAAGCTTTTTCACATAAGCATCGCAGCCCCAAACTTTTAGAAACGACAACTTTGGTTTCTTGCCAAACCACAGTTCATAAGGCGTCGTCTCAACGGATTTTGATGGTGCCCTATTTAACGTGAATGCGGCCGTCTCTAGAGCGTATCCCCAAAACGATAGCGGTAAATCAGTAAGAGACATCATAGATCGTACCATATCTAGTAAAGTACGATTACGACGTTCGAACACACCATTACACTGTGGTGTTCCGGGTGGCGTGAGTTGTGAAACTATTCCGCATTGCTTCAAATGTACACCAAACTCGTAACTCAAATATTCTCCTCCACGATCAAATCGTAGAAACTTTATTTTCTTGTTACGATGATTTTCAACTTCACTCTGAAATTCTTTGAACTTTTCAAATGTTTCAGACTTGTGTTTCATTAAGTAGATATACCCATATCTGCTTAAGTCATCTGTGAAGGTGAGAAAATAACGATATCCGCCACGAGCCTCAATATTCATCGGACCACATGCATCTGTATGTATGATTTCCAACAAATCTGTTGCTCTCTCCATAGTACCGGAGAATGGTGTTTTAGTCATCTTGCCCATGAGGCACGGTTCGCAAGTACCAAGTGATTCATAATCAAGTGGTTCCAAAAGTCCATCAGTATGGAGTTTCTTCATGCGCTTTATACCGATATGACCTAAACGACAGTGCCACAAATAAGTTGCACTTTCATTATCAACTCTGCATCTTTTGGCTTCAACATTATGAATATGTGTATTACTACTATCGAGATTCAATAAGAATAGACCACTCTTCAAGGGTGCATGACCATAAAAGATATTACTCATATAAATAGAACAACCATTATTCTCTGATTTAAATGAATAACCGTCTCGCATTAAACAAGATCCAGATATAATGTTCATGCTCAATGCTGGCACCAAATAACAATTATTTAGGTCTAAATTAAATCCGAAGGTAGACGTAGAGGTAGCGTGCCGACCGCGATCACATCGACTTTGGAACCGTTTCCCACGCGCATCGTCACCTTGTCCTTTGCCAGTGCCCGCTTATTCTGTAGTCCCTGTTTCGAGTTGCAAATATTAGCAACAGAACCAGTATCAAATACCCAGGTGCTACTGCGAGCTCTAGTAAGGTACACATCAATAACATTTATATCATATATACCTTTGTTCACCTTGCCATCCTTCTTATCCGCCAAATACTTGGGGCAGTTCCGCTTCCAGTGACCAGTCTGCTTGCAATAGAAGCACTCAGTTTCAGGCTTAGGTCCAAGTTTGGGTTTCTTCTCTTGAGTAGCAACTTGCTTGCCGTTCTTTTTGAAGTTCCCCTTCTTCTTCCCTTTGCCCTTTTTCTTGAAACTAGTGGTCTTGTTGACCATCAACACTTGATGCTCCTTCTTGATTTCTACCTCCGCAGCTTTCAGCATCGCGAAGAGCTCGGGAATAGTCTTGTTCATCCCTTGCATATTATAGTTCATCACGAAGCTCTTGTAGCTTGGTGGCAGTGATTGAAGAATTCTGTCAATGACGCAATCATCTGGAAGATTAACTCCCAATTGAATCAAGTGATTATTATACCCAGACATTTTGAGTATATGCTCACTGACAGAACTGTTCTCCTCCATCTTGCAGCTATAGAACTTATTGGAGACTTCATATCTCTCAATCCGGGCATTTGCTTGAAATATTAACTTCAACTCCTGGAACATCTCATATGCTCCATGACGTTCAAAACATCGTTGAAGTCCCGATTCTAAGCCGTAAAGCATGGCACACTGAACTATCGAGTAGTCATCAGCTTTGCTCTGCCAGACGTTCATAACATCCGGCGTTGCTCCTGCAGCAGGCCTGGCACCCAGCGGTGCTTCCAGGACGTAATTCTTCTGTGCAGCAATGAGGATAATCCTCAAGTTATGGACCTAGTCCGTGTAATTGCTACCATCATCTTTCAACTTTGCTTTCTCAAGGAACGCATTAACATTCAACGGAACAACAGCATGAGCCATCTATCTACAATCAACATAAAAAAGCAAGATTCTATCAGGGACTAAGTTCATGATAAATTTAAGTTCAATTAATCATATTATTTAAGAACTCCCACTTAGATAGACATCCCTCTAATCTTCTAAGTGATCACGTGATCCAAATCAACTAAACCATGTCCGATCATCACGTGAGATGGAGTAGTTTCATTGGTGAACATCATTATGTTGATCATATCTACTATATGATTCACGCTCGACCTTTCGGTCTCCGTGTTCCGAGGCCATATCTGTATATGCTTGGCTCGTCAAGTATAACCTGAGTATTCCGCGTGTGCAACTGTTTTGCACCCGTTGTATTTGAACGTAGAACCTATCACACCCGATCATCACGTGGTGTCTCAGCATGAAGAACTTTCGCAACGGTGCATACTCAGGGAGAACACTTCTTGATAATTTAGTGAGAGATCATCTTATAATGCTACCGTCAATCAAAGCAAGATAAGATGCATAAAAGATAAACATCACATGCAATCAATATAAGTGATATGATATGGCCATCATCATCTTGTGCTTGTGATCTCCATCTCCGAAGCACCGTCGTGATCACCATCATCACCGGCGCGACACCTTGATCTCCATCGTAGCATCGTTGTCGTCTCACCAATCTTATGCTTCCATGACTATCGCTACCGCTTAGTGATAAAGTAAAGCATTACATCACGATTGCATTGCATACAATAAAGCGACAACCATATGGCTCCTGCCAGTTGCCGATAACTCGGTTACAAAACATGATCATCTCATACAATAAAATTTAGCATCATGTCTTGGCCATATCACATCACAACATGCCCTGCAAAAACAAGTTAGACGTCCTCTACTTTGTTGTTGCAAGTTTTACGTGGCTGCTACGGGCTTAAGCAAGAACCAATCTCACCTACGCATCAAAACCACAATGATAGTTTGTCAAATAGACTCCGTTTTAACCTTCGCAAGGACCGGGCGTAGCCATACTTGGTTCAACTAAAGTTGGAGAGACAGTCGCCCGCAAGCCACCTATGTGCAAAGCACGTCGGGGGAACCAGTCTCGCGTAAGCGTACGCGTAATGTTGGTCCGGGTCGTCTCGTCCGACAATGCCGCCGAACCAAAGTATGACATGCTGGCAGGAAGTATGACTTATATCGCCCACAACTCACTTGTGTTCTACTCGTGCATATAACATCAACATAAATAACCTAGGCTCGGATGCCACTGAAGGGTTTCGCAGTAATTTCAAAAATTTCCTACGCACACGCAAGATCATGGTGATGCATAGCAATGAGAGGGGAGAGTATGATCTACGTACCCTTGTAGATCGCACGCGGAAGCGTTATATCAACGCGGTTGATGTAGTCGTACGTCTTCACGTCCGACCGATCCAAGTACCGAAAGCACGGCACCTCCAAGTTCTGCACACGTTCGGCTCGGTGACGTCCTCGCCTTATCGATCCAGCAAGAGGGGCGAAGTAGTAGATGAGTTCCGGCAGCACAACGGCGTGGTGACGGTGTTGGTGAAGAACAATTTCCGCAGGGCTTCGCCTAAGCACTACGAAAACTATGATAGAGGATAAACTAGAGGAGACGGGGTTGCCGGCACACGGCTTGGTGTTTCTTGATGTGTCCTTTGTGCTAGCCCTGCCCCTCTATTTATATGTTGAGCCCTGGGGTCGAAACTTGGAGTAAAAGTCTCCACAAAGTCGGTTTCACCCGAAAGGCAAGAGTCCTTCTCGGACTCCAGGGCCAGACGCCAGGGTTCCCGACGTCTGGACCCAGACGCCAGGGACCCTGGCGTCTGGCCCCTGGACTCCGCAAAACTTCCTTTTGCGCTTTCCAAAAACCTTGTGGGCTTTCCCCTTTGGCCCAAATAACGTGTTCTCGTACCCAAACATTTCGGGAAACATCCGGAACCCCTTCCGGTGATTTCCGGAACCCTTCCGGTGACCAAACATTATTATCACATATATCAAACTTTATCTCCGGACCATTCCGGAGTTCCTCGTCATGTCCGTGATCTCATCCCGGACTCCGAACAACATTCGGTCACCAACATACATAACTCACATAGTACTATATCGTCAACGAACGTTAAGCGTGCGGACCCTACGGGTTCGAGAACTATGTAGACATGACCGAGACACGTCTCCGGTCAATAACCAATAGCGGGACCTGGATGCCCATATTGGCTCCTACATATTCTACGAAGATCTTTATCGATCAGACCGCATAACAACATACGTTGTTCCTTTTGTCATCGGTATGTTACTTGCCCGAGATTCGATCGTCGGTATCCAATACCTAGTTCAATCTCGTTACCGGCAAGTCTCTTTACTCGTTCCGTAATACATCATCTCGCAACTAACATATTAGTTACAATGCTTGCAAGGCTTATGTGATGTGCATTACCGAGAGGGCCCAGAGATACCTCTCCGACAATCGGAGTGACAAATCCTAATCTCAAAATACGCCAACCCAACATCTACCTTTGGAGACACCTGTAATGCTCCTTTATAATCACCCAGTTACGTTGTGACGTTTGGTAGCACCCAAAGTGTTCCTCCGGCAAACGGGAGTTGCATAATCTCATAGTCATAGGAACATGTATAAGTCATGAAGAAAAGCAATAGCAACATACTAAACGATCGGGTGCTAAGCTAATGGAATGGGTCATGTCAATCAGATCATTCAACTAATGATGTGATCCCGTTAATCAAATAACAACTCTTTGTCCATGGTTAG